>NC_088784.1:104457176-104760206 GCF_958450345.1 Calliphora vicina
AATGTAATACATACATATGTATTTATATAAAGAAACTTGTTTTTTTTTATCATCTCTAGTAGCATACACTCGTGTTTAGTAACTGACTATGGCATGTCTTTGTATCATATTTATTTATTTGATTCAGTACTTTTCAGTTTATTTCTCAAACATCTCTCTATGATTGTGATGATGATTTAAAAGACGATGATGATGATCCTTTCAAGTTTCGTATGACAATTATTTATAAAATACATTATAATTCTATAACATGCTGTTTTATGTTTTTCATCTCAAGTCTATTGGGATTCTTTTTTAGGTTTTTCTCTCAGTAGTGTATTGAAAAGACAAATATATACACACACATTAACTCGATAATACATACCCAGCAGTTCTGGGTAAATGTCTTGAACTTGTGTTTTATCTACTGATTACAGAATTAATTATGTGACTTGTTAATTTAACATTTGCGCGTCACAGGCGTAAGTCAATTGAAACTTAATATAATATAAAGATAAAGTGATAATTTATACTCCAATCGATTACTTTTGGTGGGTTGAATAACAAATTTATTAAGAGCAGTACAAAATAAACTTAACAGTAACTACTACACCCTAGATTACTAAGAGACGCTAAAGTTACAATGACTCTACGCTAGATAACCAGGGATATATAAAGTATACAAATGACTTTAGTCATTTTAGAGTCTCTATGTAATTTAAAAAGTAGTTATTTTCACCACTAACAACTTGTAACAAATATGGAGAGATTTAAATGAATTATATGAGGATTTTTTGAATTTCCAGGCTCTTAACAGAAAGGCCAACAATGCTCTTGTCAACTGGCATCTGTCATTTAGTTTGTGTTTAACAGCCATTGATTAGGCAGAAATAGAAAAAAAACAAGTAAGAGAGCTATATTCGGCTGTGCCGAATTTTATATCCCTTCACCAAAATATACTTTAAAATAAAAATTTTAAATTTAATTTTTTTTCCAGTTGTTTTTTAAATTTTTTTTTTTTAAATTTAATAATTTTTTTTTAATTTTAAAAATTTTTTTTTTTTTAGTTTTTAATTTTTTTTTAATATCTAGTGAAAAAAATTTTGGTGAAAAAAAAAGGGTTAAGCAATATTTTTTCCGATTTTGACCCATTGTAGGTCCAACCTACTATGGGCTTATATACGTAGTTGCACAGGTCTTTGAAATATCTATCATTAGATATCCATATTGTCTATATTAATGATTTAGTAATCCAGATATGGGTCAAAAATAGGTAAAAAATCTAGGTTGTCCTGGTTTTTTCCTTATATCTCAGCCATTTGTGGACCGATTTTCGCGATTTTAGATAGCAACCGAGCCGGAAGAATTTCGGAGATATTGATGTATCATTCGTGTATGTAAGTTATTTGGGGGCTTCAGAAAGTTGATTTCAACACACAGACGAACAGACGGACATGGCTATATCGACTCCGCTATCTATAACGATTCAGAATATACATATATACTTTGTGGGGTCGCAAATGAAAAATGTAGAAATTACAAACGGAATGACAAACTTATATATTGCCACTTGCCACTCATGGTGAAGAGTATAAAAATTGGAAATTCAATTTCGCTGCTCATTAAGCATTATTTTTTGGGGAAAAACTTATCACTAAAATAAAGGAAAAGCTTGATAAATACTATGGGAACTCTGCACTATCAATTTCAATATTATATTTTAAAATAAAAATGTAAAATATTTTTATGTACAAAAAAAATATTTTTTGAATTTATTAGTGAAAAAATTAGATGAAAAAAAAATTAAATTTTAACTATTGAAAAAAATTATATGGCAAACAATTTTTTAGGTGAAACAAAATTTGGCTTAAAAATATTTTTCCCGATATTCGCCATTGCAAAGGCCTTTGAAATATCTATTATTACGTATTCATATTGTCTATATTAATGAGATTGTCCTGGTTTATTCCTTATATCTCAGCCATTTGTGGGACGATTTTAAATAGCAACCAAACCGGGTCTATACCGGACATATAGATGTATGAATCATGTATGTAAGTTATTTGAAGGCTACGGAAAATAACATACAGACAGACATGGATATATCGATTGAGCTTTCTATAACGATCCAGGATATATACTTTCTGGATTGAATCAAATGACAAAATTCACGATATTGTGTTGCCCGATCGGGGATTGAAAGTGCGAGAGATTGTGGAAGACATAGAAATTTCTCATGGCCCAGTGGTTTCAATTTTGAATGATCACTTGGGTATGAGAAAGCTTTCCGCAAGATGGGTGCAGCTTTTGCTCACAATCGGATGTACAGATGTGCAGTTTCCATGCATAAATCCATGAATTAGGCTAAAAATTGGTCCCTCTTCCGCCCTATTCTCCGGACTTAGTCCAAGTGACTATTTTTTGTTTCCAAACCTAACGAAATGAGATTTGACCCCAACGATGAAATCATATTACAAAAAATATGTATTTTGATGACCTCAACAAATCTTATTTTTTGGAAGGGCTACAAAAAATTGGAGAAAAGTTGGACAAAGTGCATAGAGTTCAAAGGAGGCTATGTTGAAAAATAAAATAATTTTTTATTAAAAAATCTGTGTTTCATTCAAAACTTTTTACCTACCCTCTTATGAAGGAAGTGGGAAAGTAAAGAAGTCCAGTTTATTTGACTAAATTATCTCTTATAAGTAGTTAAAAAGATATTCAGGTTTAAATAGTGAATTTTTTTGAGATTTTGTAATTACGTTTGTAACATATCGATCTAGCTATGTCCATCCTTCTGTCAGTCTTTTGAAAACACGATAGTCATAATATATGTTTGATTATGCGGCAATCCTGATAAAATTTTGTACAAATTAGTTTAAAAATGTGGTAAAATTTCTCCCTAGTCCCCAGACAAGGTCCCCAGCTAGTAGGGATGCCAATCCCGAAATCCCGATCCCGAAAATCCCGCGATTTTTCGGGATCGGGATTTCCCGAATCCCGGGATTTGTAAAAAAGAATCCCGGGATTTTTCGGGATTAACAAATCCCGAAATATTATGAGATTTTTGATATTTTAGGAAGATTTTTGAAGCACCCAAAATACTTAGAAAGCTAAATTTTATAATACTAATCTCGATTCAAATCCAAACGCAGACAGATTTTTTCATTTGAATCGGAGAGCAGCACGTCTCCCTTGCATTATCAGGCTTTTACACAATTTACACTTTTACGAAATTTATGTTCAAGTTATTTTCTAAAGGGGACTAGGGGCAAAGTAGCCCGATTTCCGCAGTACTTTACAGTATAATTTCAGAGTATTTACAACTTATTTTGTGCAAAATTTTATAAGGATTGCCGCATAATCAAGATATTTATGACTGCTCAAACAGTACTCCGGGGGACAATTGTATGGAGCTAGGGGAAATCATGGACCATTTTATTTTAATTTAACGCATTAGTTTTTGATTTGTTATGTTTTTACTTAAATATATTAATGATATAATAGTTTTTATTGTTGAATTTGATGTTTTTGACGTTTAACTAAAATCCCGAAGTCCCGAAAAATCCCGAAATCCCGAAAAATCCCGGGATCCCGAAAAATCCCGGGGTCCCGAAAAATCCGGGGATCCCGGGATTTACATTTCTAAAATCCCGAATCCCGGGATTTGTAAAACCCAGTCCCGTTTGGCATCCCTACCAGCTAGTTAGTTAGGTATGGAAACGTTACACATTCTTATGGTAATCTATCTATAGTCATATCGGCTTGCTATATCTGTAAATTATAGGTAAAATCATATGTCACGGTCGCCCAGAACTGCTGGTTACATTTATATATACAAACCTACAAACCAGTACTCCTTCCCTGTTGAAATTTAATATTCTTAGTATGGTCTTAAATCAACTATTACAAAATATGTACCTCCAAATTAGTTTTGTGTGTTAAAAAGTAACAAATTAATGGATTAAGGGACTACTGTAACGTTTTTTTTTTTTTAATTAAAACAAATTTTGTTTAATTAGTTTTTTATTAAAAATTAACATAAACAACCTGTAGCTGACTGTTGTTCTTATTGCTGATGTTTTATGAATAAATTCTTTAATTCAATCAAAAGAATTAACTTGAAATGCTGTGGTGGCAATTAGCAAGCAAATAGACAACATTTTTTTTTTAAATCATAATTAAGTGTTGACAATTATGAAGCCATAAATGAGGCTTCAACGTAAATCCTTTGCATAACAAAAAAAAGCTAATGAATGTGTGGAAAAAAGAAAAAACAAATATAAAAAATATTATATAAAAAATAAAGGATATTGGAATAAAATATGTATTCTGGGTGTCTAACAACATAAAGTTGTGTAAGTAATAATACAAATGTATGATGACATAAAATAATTGGTTATTACAAAGAAAAGATAAGCACCGACTAAGAGAAGTCGTAACTGTGAATATATGGAGAATAACGTGGCTCTTAACTTTCTTTTAACCCTTTGACGACGAAGAATTTTTAGTTAAATTTCAGAGGAAAGAAGCCAATCAAATTATGTTTTGAAATCTTATACCGACCCTGATTGCATATACGGGTAGGTTTTATACCCAAAGGTAGAAAGAAGTGTTTAATACAGTTTGAGAGTTAGACACACTAATAGAGTACATAATTCACCAAACTAAAAAAGCAAATGGACCATATGTGTCCCATTCGTCGTCAAAGGGTTAATAGCATTTCTCTAAATATTTATTCCTGTTGGAAATATAATTCTGTATACTCGTAAGTTTCCTTTATATTTTAAATATAACAAGAAGGTTATATTCTTATAACGAATCTAATATATGTACCCTACACCAAAGTATACTTTAAGATAAATATTGAAAACTATTTTTAGTTGAAAAGAGAAAATTGTGATGAAAATAAATTTTTTAAAGAACACAATTGTTCGTGAATTTACTCCACTATCTATAACGATTCAGAATACATATATATATACGAGGTGGGTCTATATTATAGACTCTATAAGTCCGCGACTTTTGGAATTTCCCGGCTCTTAACTGAAAGGACAATACTGCTGCTGCCAACAGGCTGCGTCATTTAGTTTGTGATTGATAGCAGATTAGCGCGTGTCTTGAGGAGAAATTGGAAATTGGAAAAAGTGAATTTCATCTGCTCATTAAGCATTATTTTTTGCGGAAAAAAAACCATCAATTAAAAGCTAAGCTTGATAAATACTATGGGAACTCTGCTCCATCAATTTCAATGGTAAAAAATGGTTTACTGAATTTTTCAGTGGCTGTACAAGCGCGAAAGATGCCGAACGTCCTGGACGCTCAGTTAAGGTCTCTATACCCGAAACAATTGAAAAAAATCACAATATGGTGTTGGCCGATCGAAGATTGAAAGTGCGAAAGACTGTGGAAGCCATAGGCATCTTACATGGCTCTGTGGTTTAAATTTTGAATGATGACTTGGATATGAGAAATCTTTCCGCAAGATGACTGTCGCACAAAAGGGTACACACATTTACAGTTTCCATGGCAAAAATCCATGAATTAGGCTACGAAATACTTCCTCTTCCGCTCTATTCTCCGAATGTCGCCCCGAGTGACTATTTCTTGTTTGAAAACCTGAAGAAATGTCACGACGCACAGTGGCGTCCGTAGAACATGTGAGGTTGCAAAAATCTAAATTTCATGTGCCCCTAAAAAATGTTGAACCTCTTTTACAGTAAATTGTCCAACGATTTTAAAAATGCTACTCTTATTACAATCAGATTTTTGGTTCAGAAGATATAGCTGTAAGTTGACTGATTTTCAGTTTTCAAAAAAACAGACAATTTTTAGGTAATTTGGTCCGCTTTCAGATACAATATATCGAAAACTATCTGATCGTCATTTTAAATTCATTTGATAGATATATTTATTAAGAAAAGAATAAACAAAAATTGTACTGTTTGCTTTGTATTTGTCCAGGTAAATCGATATTAACCAACTATCCATTTTTTCAAAATTTCTTAACTTTGAAGGAAAATAAAAAAAAACTATCAATTTCTATATTTGCCATATTTTTAAAATAAGTTTTTTGATTATTCCTTTACCTAATGCAAAAATTTACAGCTGCCCGTTCTTGTCCCATTTTTTGCTAGAGGTAAAATTTTGAAAAAAGACATGGTTTCAAAAATGACATATGACCGTGAAAAACCAACAAAAAATTTTTTTTTTTTTAAAAAAAAAATTTTAATCTTTTCTGGAATAATTTTAAATCATAAAAGCTTAAAAAATTTAAAAAATATTTTATTTTACTTTCCATAAAATTGATTTTTCCACAAATTTCAATTTTGCTAACCCATAAGTAGGCACCTGAAAGGCGTAGAACCATTTTCAAACACTCATTTCATGGGCTGATCAATTATCTATCATATGCCTTTTAATTTTTTTGATTGCCTCATTTGGTTCAAAAGTTAGATTTGACGCCAATGATGAAATCATCTCACAAAAAAATATCTATTTTGATGACAAAATACCAAAAATTAATTTTGATAAAGTTTCCACAGCTGATGGAATTTTATAAATTGACTTTAGATGCAGTCAGCTTTATTACTTCACATTGTTTCGGATTCTTATATACTAAAAGGAATTCTTGTTATAAATTTGAATGTCATCTACATGCATATAAAGATTTGCCTTAAATCTTTTATATTTCGCAGAAATATATGAAACTTTGTTTCTGATAACCTGTAAATACCTAGCCAATGGTGTAACATATTTTATACATCTATTCATCTCCTTTAAACAAACTAAAATTGGCTGCGAAAATAGCAACAGAAAATAAGTGGTTTGTTTATAAAAAAAAAATAAAGCTAAAAAGTGAAACAAAAAAGAACGCAAACATAAAAAACTACATAAAATGTCTAAAGAATTCTTGATGCTCTTGAGCAGTATAAGTTGAATCATTCAAGTTGAACAACTATCAAACTACTACTGCCACTACTTTTACTACATAGCAAATAATTTTTTATGCAAGTTTACAAAGACGACTCCTATATATGTATGGATTTGTTTAAACAGTAATTGAAAAAAGTTTACTAACATTGGTTAACATTAATTGGTATATTTGTGGGTCATTTGACATGAGTAATCAATAGCTTACTTTATACATACCAGATAACTTAATTTGAAGTCAATTGTTACTTTATTGTCTCTTAGTAATCTACAGGGTAGTCAGTTTACTTTGAGGCTATATATTCAATCTTGAGAGCTAGACTTCAAAACGACCAAGTCTAATGAATTGAATACAAGTGAAAAATGTTGATGTCATCTACAAAACAATATATAGGATTTGAAGTGGTGCCCAATAAACGTCCATGATGATCCATCGGTAATCAATAAGTACATTATACAAAGAGTACAAAGTCCAAATGCGATAATGCCTGCATGACTGCACTATTGATGATAGACATATAAGGACAAAATTGTTTTCAAATTATTGACTTTCTTCATAGGTCTACTTACAATATCTCAGAAATATTTGAATCTTTAAAGTGATGAATATTGCAGATGAATTTACTTTTATATCTAAGTGTATCTGAAGTATCTAAAATAATGCAAACGTATGGATTTAACTATAGTATTAATGTAAAGTAGTGGTCAAAATATATTGGATAAAATTCGCTTTATAATATTTTTTCCAATTTACCTTTAGTTATATCTATCTATCTATCTAAGAGTAACGTCACTGAGTGACTGACTGAATCAACATCGCCCAGCCCAAATGCCAAAAGAAAGAATTATAAATAGTATAGAAGCAATTTTTCTCCAATGTATTTTGACCAACACTGTAGATGAAGTCTGTAGTGTTTGTATTTGTTGTTGTTCTTGATACTTGTGCAACCAATGCTTAAAGCTAAAGCATTACCACACATTTAAGTGGCTTGTTGTACACATATTTCATCGTAGTATTTTTCCTCTTTTCCATTATCCCGTTTGCTAGTTGCAACCATACACAGGCAAAAAGTGAAGAGAAAAACTGAGAGTTTGCTTCACTTGCAACAAGTAGCAGGAAATAAAAAAAAAACTAAAATTCAAACAGGAATCGATTACATTTTCTATATTTGTATTATTTTTTATTTTTTTGTTTTCTTTAGCTGCATTCGTTTTTTCTTTTTGTTTTGTTTTTTTACAAAAACTGTTGTAAGAAAAATAAGAAAAGAGCAAACTAAAACACTTGTAATAAAAATCAGTGAAGAAATAGAACTTTAAACTGACTGGCACACAAACATACTGAAGCTCTAAAAATGATGATTAGAGGAGACTGCAGCAATGTTGCATCATGTACTCACATACATACATACATACATATTCTAATGTTTTTTGCCGGATAATGTTCTTAGATATTTCTGTATATGTGTGAGTAAAATACCAATACTCTGGTTGAATTCAAATATCAAGCTTTAATGTTCCACTTCTGTATGGCTGTTATTTTGCCATTTCTTTTTATGTTGCTGTGTGTGTTGCAAGTAGCAGAAAGAATCGTCCTTAAGGTGTGACATTTTTATTATTTATAGAAGAAGACAGGCAATATTTATTAACAATTTATTAAGACATCTCTTTAGTTGTTGAAAATAATAAAAATCATATTTTTAATGGTTTAAATTTTGTAATTTGCTACAACTATTACAATGACAGTTTAAAGACATAAAAATAGGAGAATAATTTATATATCTAATAGTGTTTGAGCCTATCAGGGAGATCCAACGTTATTTGAACGTTATTAAAAAATTTTGAATTTTCAACTTCCTTAAATAATTTCTTAAACATCCTTAAACTATTAAAAACACTATTATACTCAAATGAAGGCCATATTGAAATTAGCTTTGAAAATCTTAAAAATATTATAATAGTTCAAGTTTAATTCCACGATATCGAGGTAAAACTGCTAAAACTTCAATAAAATACCTATAGTGATTTGCTAATATATCCAATCGAAGCCAATTCAGTTGAAATTAAATTATTTCTTTTGACAACCACATTTCTATTACAGTATATAGTATTGCTACGAAATTCCACAATCAATTTGAATTTATTGGTCTGTAACGACTGCTTGCAACATTTATCATGTTTATAAACATGTCCATTAGTAGAAGCTTCTAGTTATCAATAATGTTTATTGCACGCAGTTATTAGCATTGTTTGTAAGTATGGCAACACTAAATCTTTAAGCTTGCTAACATTAACATTGAATCTGCTAAAAGCGCTAGAATTCGAATATTGTAGTTCTGTCTGTTAAGATCATTCATGAAGCTACTGGATGGAAGACGGCGCTGTGTATAAATAGTGGCAGATGTTGCAGTCGGAAGTTAGTTTATCATAGGCGCTGTTAGAGTTAACATCAACTATCTTGTACATAAAGCCTGTGTAGTATTGTGAATAATATAAAAACACATAGTGACTATTTAAACAATAACAGTTTAAATAAAATAATTCTGTACCATCAATTTCAATGGTAAAAAAGCAGTTTACTGAATTTAAAAAAATATCAAAAATTGTATATCTTGAGTTACAAAACATTTATTTTGCTATATATCCCACTCGCATCCAACTAAGCAACCAAATAGATCTTAAAGGAATAGACCCAAGCTTTCTTTTGAGCAAAAAAAAAAAATTAAAAAAGGGCCCATTTTAAAAAAAAAGTTTGCTTTTGCAAAAAAAAAAGTCAAAAATTGCATATTTTGAGTTACAAAACATTTATTTTGATAGATATCCCACTCGCATCCCCCTAAGCGACTAAGAGGGCCCATTTCGAAAATAAAGTCAACAAAGTTTTTGATTTTACAAAAAATCCGCATCCCACTAAACGACCAAATAGGTCCTCAAGGAAAATTTTATAAGAAAAAAAAATAAAAAGCCAATTTTGAAAAAAAAGTCAAAAAGTTTTTGATTTCGGAAAAAAATATTAAACATTCTTAATTTTTTTTTCGAAAGATTGAAGAAATAGCTATCTAAACTATTTGGGACACATTTTGCTAAGAACAATAGGTAATAAGTTACATGGATGTGCAAAATCACATGTTTGGTCAAAATGTCAAATTTTGACCCCCTGAAAAATTGTGAATCTGAATTACTTTCCAATAGGTCTAACCTTGGTGCAAATTTCATCCCGATCGGAAGACATCGATTTTAAAAGTTGGTTCAGTTGACGTGAAATCCCCCTACACGCAGAGAAAAAATATAGTTGGGCATGGTTACTGTAACCATTTCAATATTGTTACAAGTTTTTTGGTTAATTTATGATTCACATGATTGTATCAACCATATATATGGTTACAGTAAACAAATATATGTTTGTGACGACTATTCATATGATGACTTATCATATTATGTTGCTTAAGGCTTATTTATCATAATCTGAGAACAACATATTATGATAAAATTATTCATCATAAATATGGTTGCCAGAAACATATATTTGTTTACTGTAACCATATATATGGTTGATACAATCATGTGAATCATAAATTAACCATATTATGGTTACCACAATCATGTAAATTGTTACTGTGACTATAATATTGTTAAAAATCTTGTTAAAAATATTGTAACACTATTTAAATGGTTACAGTAACCATGCCCAATTATATTTTTTCTCTGCGTGTATTTATAGTCACTGTAATTATTTATAAGATTGTGGTAGCCATGATATGGTTAATTTATAATTCACATGATTGCATCAATCATATATATGGTTGCTACAATCATATAACTAATTACAATGACCATAATGTTCAAAAACTTGTAAAAATTTTGAAATGATTACAGTTAACATGTACAACTATATTTTTTCTTTGTAAGTTTACTGTTAGTATTGTAGCAATAATGTAAGCTTTATGGTATTGCTTCCAAAATGTCTATTACATCCTAGGATGCACAGTTATTAGCTTGGTACTTATACATAAGTAATTATTTATTACTTGTAGACACCTACATAATTATCTGCACATATTTCTCAAATTATAGTAGAGCATAATGCAAACACATGAAAAATCTAATTTCCCATTACAAAGAATCAATAGGGTTATTAATTAAGTTAAAAATATTTTACGCATAAGAACTTAGCAGTTTCCCAAAAGTGTGAAAGCAGTTTATGATTTCTTCGTCATTCTACACTTCTGAGTTGCTTTACCGTATTGTATTGTTTCCTAAATAATAATGACTTCTATAAAAAGTTATGGTCTTAAATTTAACTAGTTATTTTAGTGATAACATTAATTAACTACTTATATAAATCATGCGTGGGAAAATAATTGAAATATTAAGTCAAATAAGTGAAAAAAGCATTGGTAATTAATTAAAATTCATTATATTAGACTTTATTGGTTGTGAACTATTTTATTAGGATATTATTTTTCTTGAACAGTTTGTTACGTAGACCATCTTAAATGAGGTGATGAATGTTATTTCAATACCAGAGTGTACATACATATGTACCCTCGATTTACACGATAGATGCGTTCCTAAAAAAAATCGTGTAAATCGAAATGAAAAATGTTTGTATGAGAAATCGTGTAAATCGAAAAAAAAAAATCCAAATACGAATAAATTTAAAATTTTGTTTAGAAAATTAATTTATTTGAAATTTTTACATTGTAGTTAAAGCATTTAATAAACATAATAAATGGAAAACATGTCAGTTCATTAAAAAACAATTAGAAATATGTGTTTTTCTATTATTTATAGTATTTATCAGTCATAACTTCCAATCAATTCTTTATCACTGTCTTATTTTTTGGAAGGCGAAATATCCCTTTCCTCACTAGATAATTTTTTATGGGTTTCTGATTCGATAATTTATAAATTGGTTCATCAGTTCGTAAAGATTTGGAAATATAATTTGTAATTAAAACATGTATTGATTTATTATTTAAGTCTTTATAAACCACCTTTATGTCCCTATATAAAGCCCTGTTAAATGTGTCTCTGGAATGCGAGGGCTCTTTCAATATTTCAGAAATTTTTAAAAATATATTTCCCAATTTTTTTTATTTCACTAATATTTATTGTTGTCAGTGCCACTGATTCCGTAACTCTCGGAATCGGAATCGTTGTCGTTTGTTTCTGTCATCATATTCATTACATCTTCAACATATAATTCTTTATTTATTATCAATTCTTCAATATCCCTGCACAAAAGTCACCAAAACCTTCTCCTCCCAATGCATGTGCCAACTCCAAGGATTGACAAGATAGTAGAACATTTTCTCCTATAATTTTTCCAACAGCCTTTGAGCGTTGATTGCCTGAGAGCAGTATAAGTCAACGCAACATTCTTTACACAATCTAATATTGAAAATTTTTTGTATCTATTTCAAATATATTATAGATAAATATTCTTGATAATTTACGAAAAAAAAAATTAATTTTTCCTAAAAAAAAAAATTTTAAAAAATCGTGTAAATTGAGTTAATTTCCACATCCCTCGATGTATACGAACCAAAAAAATCGGGTAAAAGTGAAATCATGTAAAAAAAGTATAGTGAAATCGAGTACAGTAAGTGACAATACAATGGAATCTTGTTTTGAAAACTATATTTCGTAATTTCAGTTTTCAAAAGGTTTTCTATTAAAATGTAGTAAGACATTTTGGATTTCACGATGGGATTTGATAATATTAAGCAACAAGAATTTTCAGCTTTAATCGTTTCAACTCATGATAATTTTTTTTATTGAAACGTTGGCTTAAAATGTTACTGAAAATGTAAACAAATGTCAACACTAATATGTATGTGAGTCAGAGTTAGAGTTAGAGAGTGAATGATATGCTGTTATTTTAAATTTCTTCTCATTTGAGTATCCTCTCAGCACTTTTCTTTTTTATAGTCATCAGTAAAAATGAAAGATCTACTTAATTTTTCAAAACATTTGTAGAAATTTAAAATTGGCAAAAGGGATATTGTGACATTATTTTGGTTAAAAGTCAGTGGTAGGGTGTATTACTAAAGTCCCGTTTATATTGTCCCAAAAGTAATATGATCTGAAAAAAATTGGATAGAAGAGTACGAACGCAATATGTAATGAAACACGGATCGTGTAAAAGCAAAATCTAATAGTTAGATTCTTCATCAGATTTTGTTTGCATGCAGATGAATGTTCATATCATTTCGTCTTCGTAAAGTCGTACATAAAGTCTTATCGTCTAAAGTCACCTTAAGTAAAGTCTGCTATTCACTTTCGGCGTTATTTACATGGAATTATTTAATAAAAGTATCGTTATTTGATCTTAGATTCTGTTCATTTTTGGAAAAAGTTAAAAGTTTATGAAGATTTCATTTTATTAAGAATGTTCCTTCCGTCACAGCTAAATATAATACACTTACTTTTTCCTTAAAGGGTATTTCTGATTCGTTTTATTCACTTATAATACTTCTCTTACTTGTTGAATTTCAAAACAGTTAGGGAAAAAAAAACATGATACTTAATGTTGTATAAACAAGTCAAGTTTATGGTTGAAAAATGAAAAGAGAAAACAAAATCTACATGCGGAAAACATGAAAATAAATAGTACTGTTGTTGTGCAACATTATAAACAAGCAACGACATGCACACTCATGCTCCCTGCAACCAGCCAACTCTTTACTAACACTTGTTGCTTTTTTTTGTTACATATTTTAATGCAGTCTTATGTTTGTAAACCTTAACCCCTGTTTGCGGTTTTTCCCTATATTTATTAATTGAAATAACTTTAAGTAAATATTTTTAGTGGTAAATGTGGTCATCATTATTATTAAATAAATAAATTAAATGGAAAATTGTTATAATATATGTTAGAGTGATAAGAAATTAATATTATAGGGACGAAACTAAAAATTTCCATAAAAGAAAATAATTTTTGTAACTTTCTCTTGTGAAATCGATAACATTTCGTAAGGACTGAGATCGAAAAAATCCTAACATACATACATATGAGCAATTCCATATCAGCGTACGTGACATTTGTACGCCTATAGAGTGAAATAGATTTTGCAAAAATAAGAGTATCTAAAAAATAATTTGTTCTGTATGTTCCATTCAGAGAGTACTATATTCTAAAAAAAATAATAAGTTCTTTCGAAACATTGTTGTCCAAAATATCGAACGAAGTACGGGTGTATCGTACGTGACATAAAACGGAAATAATTTTGAGGTACATGTAGAAATATGCAAAAATTTGCGAATCGTGAGAGGTGCTATGTTTTCTTTAAATTTCTTTCACTAAACGAAATATTTTTCCTTTACAATCCGTCATATTTAATTAAAAACAATCTTTGGATGATTTTATAATAAGTAAAATTTAATATCGTTCGTGACATACCGTACGTGACAGTTTTTTTTCTTATTGTAAAACAATATATATTCTGTAAATATATGTATACAAAAACTAAAAAAATAAATATAAAATATAGATTCGGTTTCAATAAACAACTTGATAATAACAAAAAAACAATCAGAGTCAAATTCATTTCATACGACGTGCTAATTGGGAGCTTAGTTTTCGCCACATTTTTAGCTTAAAACATACCTACAACATTAAAACATTAAATATAGTCAGTTTAAACTATAATTTTTGCCCTTAAATTATTGTAATAAGCTTTAAATACTTTTTAAATACACACTATCGATTGGTCTATCGGGACCAATCGATAGTGTGCTGAACTATTAATCTGCATACAAGCAAAACGCTTCGCATTTTGTGTTTGTTCAAAAAATAAAAAAATAAAATAAAAATTGTCCACGTCCACTAATACGCCCAATTATTAAATACATCTGCAAAATACATCGGTCTTTGATCAATCATGTTTCAGACCAAAATTCGATAACTTATATAAAAACTCGCAATATCTAAATTCGCTAATAACTTGGCCAATAAGTGTTTAATCAAGAAAGACAGCTTCATCTGTGATTACTCATATTTCTTAACAAAAGCAGCTCGATCTGTGATCACTCATATTTCAGACCAAAAATCGATTTTTTATAAAAAACTCAAAATATCTAAATTCGCTAATAACTTGGCCAATAAGCGTTTAATCAAGAAAAGCAGCTCGATCTGTGATCACTCATATTTCTTAACAAAAACTGATTTTTTATATAAATACTCAAAATATCTAAATTCGCTAATAATTTGGCCAATAAGCGTTTAATCAAGAAGAGGAGCTCGATCTGTGATCACTCATATTTCTTAACAAAAATCGATTTTTTATATAAAAACTCAAAATATCTAAATTCGCTAATAACTTGGCCAATAAGCGTTTAATCAAGCAAAGGAGTTCGATCTGTGATCACTCATATTTCTGACCAAAAATCGATTTTTTATATAAAAACTGAAAATATCTAAATTCACTAATAACTTGGCCAATAAGCGTTTAATCAAGAAAAGCAGCTCGATCTGTGATCAATCATATTTCTGACCAAAAATCGATTTTTTTATAAAAAAAAACTCAAAATATCTAAATTCGCTAATAACTTGGCCAATAAGAGTTTAATCAAGAAAAGCAGCTCGATCTGTGATCACTCATATTTCTTAACAAAAATCGATTTTTTATAAAAAAAAAAAAATCAAAATATCTAAATTCGCTAATAACTTGGCCAACAAGCGTTTAATCAAGAAAAGCTGCTCGATCTGTGATCACTCATATTTCAGACCAAAAATCGATTTTTTATATAAAAACTCAAAATATAAATTCGCTAATAACTTGGCCAATAAGCGTTTAATCAAGAAAAGAATCTCGATCTGTGATCACTCATATTTCTGACCAAAAATCGATTTTTTATATAAAAACTCAAAATATCTAAATTCGCTAATAACTTGGCCAATAAGCGTTTAATGAATAAAAGCAGCTCGATATGTGATCACTCATATTTCTTAACAAAAATCGATTTATTATAAAAAAACTCAAAATATCTAAATTCGCTAATAAGTTGGCCAATAAGCGTTTCATGAAGAAAAGAAGCTCGATCTGTGATCACTCATATTTCTGACCAAAAATCGATTTTTTATATAAAAACTAATAACTTGGCCAATAAGCCTTCAATCAAGAAAAGGAGCTCGATCTGTGATCACTCATATTTCTTCAAAAAAATCGATTTTTTATATAAAAACTCAAAATATCTAAATTCGCTAATAACTTGGCCAATAAGCGTTTAATCAAGAAAAGGAGCTCGATCTGTGATCACTCACATTTCTTAACAAAAATCTATTTTTTATTTAAAATCTGAAAATATCTAAATTCGCTAATAACTTAGCCAATAAGCGTTTAATGAAGAAAAGAAGCTCGATCTGTGATTACTCATATTACTTAAAAAAAATCGATTTTTTATATAAAAACTCAAAATATCTAAATTCGCTAATAACTTGGCCAATAAGCGTTTAATCAAGAAAAGCTGCTCGATCTGTGATCACTCACATTTCTTAACAAAAATCGATTTTTTATAAAAAAACTTAAAATATCTAAATTCGCTAATAACTTGGCCAATAAGCCTTCAATCAAGAAATGGAGCTCGATCTGTGATCACTCACATTTCTCAACAAAAATCGATTTTTTATATAAAAACTCAAAATATCTAAATTCGCTAATAACTTGGCCAATAAGCGTTTAATGAAGAAAAGAAGCTCGATCTGTGATCACTCACATTTCTCAACAAAAATCGATTTTTTATAAAAAAAAACTCTAAATATCTAAATTCGCTAATAACTTGGCCAATAAGCGTTTAATCAAGAAAAGAAGCTCGATCTGTGATCACTCATATTTCTTAACAAAAATCGATTTTTTATATAAAAACTCAAAATATCGAAATTCGCTAATAACTTGGCAATAAGCGTTTAATCAAGAAAAGCATCTCGATTTGTGATCACTCATATTTCTTCACAAAAATCGATTTTTTATAAAAAAAACTCAAAATATCTAAATTCGCTAATAACTTGGCCAAGAAGCGTTTAATCTAGAAAAGGAGCTCGATCTGTGATCACTCATATTTCTGACCAAAAATCGATTTTTTATAAAAAAAACTCAAAATATCTAAATTCGCTAATAACTTGGCCAATAAGCGTTTAATCAAGAAAAGCAGCTCGTTCTGTGATCACTCATATTTCTTAACAAAAATCGATTTTTTATATAAAAACTCAAAACATCTAAATTCGCTAATAACTTGGCCAATAAGCCTTCAATCAAGAAAAGGAGCTCGATCTGTGATCACTCATATTTCTGACCAAAAATCTATTTTTTATATAAAAACTCAAAATGTCGGGTCAGCTAGTATGTTATTAAAAATTAAACCATTTTTCTTATTTGGTAGTCCATCTCCGTTTAAAATCTACATCTTTTAACAAGATCCCAATATCTCTCCACATGCCTTAGCTCCAGGCAGTTTGGAGGATTTGCCTCTCTTGGTACAAAGAACACATTATTGTTTACCATAGTGACAGGTTGCCAAATCCGGGCTCTTTTGTAAACATTCCTTGATATAAATTGCGCTACTTGAACAAATGAACGTTTTTGTGTATATTTTTAGACTTAGGGCCTGATTCAGAAAAATGTATGTAAGAAAATCACTGAAGTGGGTTAATATCACTTTGACATTTTGCTATACTTAAAAAACTATTCATTGAATGCACTCGTACCTACTAAATGTAGCAGTATAAATGTATAAACATTAGGGAGTCACCAAAAAAATTTGCTTAATTTTTTCCAATTCTTAGCATTTATTTTGAAACATTATTGTACAAAGAACGAATCAAGCCAAAGTGTTCCAAAGTGTAGAGTATTCCAGAAGGGCGTCCTGCATCGGTCGAAGCAAATTGTAGTTGGAAGGGGCACAGTCTGGGACTATTAAGCGGATGAGGCAAAACCTCCCAACCACTTCATTCTAAATACTTTTTAAAAGGGCTTGGTCGAGAGTGATGGAATATTACGGTTTCGTAATTAGCAGAACAAATAAATTGTTCTCCAAAAATCTTTTCTTTTTCTTCATTTGTCTTAGAAAATCTAAAGAGCCCTAAACTTTAAATGAAAATAAAGTTTTCACAAAAACTAACGCTTTCTTACAAAAATCCGGTTATTTCATAAACAAAATTTATGTTTATTGCATTCTAAAGCTAAAGGATAATATACAAGATTCCGCCCGTTAAAATTTATTCGTCTGACTTGTTTACACAAGTCATTGTTTTGTCTAACGCAGCAAGATATTGTTGACACATTTATACACTTGCAACAGCAACAACAACAACCAGTAAGACAATATTAAACCAGGATACTAAATATAAAAGTAAATGACATGTTTATGCAACACACTGACTTCAATGTCTTTATGTTATCAAATATGTATGTAAATGTTTTTAGAATATAATTTTTTTTCTGTACATTGTGCATTGTCACAAAACAGCATTTTGCAATAGCATACCATTCTGCAGAAGTCCCAAATGGAGGTTGCAAACAGTTCCTAAAGATGTATTAAGATTAATATTTGTATTGTTAAGTTATTCCGGCAGTTTTGAAAAGTAACAATTGCTAACTTTGTAGTAGCTTCATACCTTTGTGTTCCTTGGTATCCTTTAATCTAGTATATTGAGTCTAGGGTTCTAAATTTTCCGGGAAAAAATACAAAAGATCTTTTAGTTACACAACTTACTCTATTATCCATAAACATACAAATTTTTAAATATCTAATATTTACCACATTTTTCCTGGGATTTAGAAAATCACAGATCACAATATATTGATCTTTTTATACCCTTCACCATGAGTATCAAGGGTATATATAAGTTTGTCATTCCATTTGTAATTTCTACATTTTTCATTTGCGACCCCACAAAGTATATATATTCTGGATCGTTATAGATACCAGAGTCTTTATATCCATGTCCAACTGACCGTAAATATAATTGTATATATTTGTGGTACTATTTTCAAAAAAACATTTGTCATACATATGTTCATGGTTGGACATTTTAATATTTTTTGTTATGAGTTTCCACTAGGCTATTGATATTGATTATTAGGCGGAAAAGTACCAATGGGTTGCCCGAACAGAACATCAATTTTGATAAAACAATTTTATCAATTGTTGAATGCTATATACGTTCATGGTAATTTGGCAACACAAACTGAATAACTCACAGTCAATTCGATATATGGGCAATTCCATGATAATGACAACCACGACTGAAAAAAACAAAAACCCTTAAAACTTTTTTCAAGATGATCTAAATAGGAGAAACACTAAAATTGTACTATGTGAAGGTATTTAGAGCTCACTGCAACATTTTAAGGGCAAAAGTAATAGTTTAAAGTTAAATTAAAGAAATAATTGTTTAATTTAATTAGTATATTGTAGGCTAAGATGGCGGTGAAAACTAAGCGCCCAATATCTATTTTGTTATTTATTATTTATTTTTTAGTTTTTTAATATATATATATTTACAGAATATATATTGTTTTACTATATGAGAAAAATCTATAGCGTCCGGTATGTCACGTACGATATTAAATTTTATTTATTACTAGCTGACCCGACAGACGTTCTCCTGTCCAAGTTTATATTCATATAGGACATAGAATAAAATATACATAGAAGCGCTACTGAGAGACAAAGAACCTAAGTTTGTTGTCAAAAACCTAAGTCTTGCAAAAACAGAATACATGTAAATCAATGTACATATTTTGAGTTTTTATTCAAGTAATCGTATTTTGGTCTGAAATATGAGTGATATCAGATCGAGCTCCTTTCCTTGATTAATCGCTTATTGGCCAAGTTATTAGCGATTTTAGATATTGTGAGTTTTTATATAAAAATCGATTTTTGGTCAGAAATATGAGTGATCACAGATCGAGCTCCTTTTCTTGATTAAACGCTTATTGGCCAAGTTATTAGCGAATTTAGATATTTTGAGTTTTTTTTATAAAAAATCGATTTTTGGTCAGAAATATGAGTTATCACAGATCGAGCTCCTTTTCTTGATTAAACGCTTATTGGCCAAGTTATTATCGATTTAAGCTATTGCGAGTTTTTATATAAGTAATCGAATTTTGGTCTGAAATATGATTGATCACAGACCGATGTATTGGTGTGGTCAATTTTTCTTACAGTAAAAACATAAATTGGATTACTATGATCATTCAAACAAAAAATTAGCCAAATCGATGTAGCCGTTTTCCGATTTTAGATAAATCGAAAAAAGTGGGCGTAAAGGTGGGCGTGGTAAATTTTTCATTCCGTAGAAACCTAAGTTGGGCTATTAGTAACATTTAAAAAAAAATTTGTTCAAATCGGTCCGGCCGTTCTCTACTGATGCAATTACCAACGAACGACATTTGATTTTTATTTATATAGATAAAATCATCCAAAGATTGTTTTCATTTAAATATTGTAAAGGATTGTAAAGGAAAAATATGTTGTTTAGTGTATGAAATTAAAAGAAAAATTAACGCCTCTTACGATTCGCAAATTTTAGCATATTTTTACGAAATTATTCCCTTATTTCGCTCGATATTTTGGACAACAATGTTTCGAAAGAACTTATTATTTTTTTATAATATATTAGCCTCTGAAAGGAACATAAAGATAAAATTATTTTTTAGATACTCTTATTATTGCAAAATCTATTTCAATTCATAGGCGTACAAATGTCACTTACGGTGTCATGGAATTGCCCATATTTAGCATCAACATTACGGCCGCTTTCCACTGTCAAAACTAGGGTTAAAGCCTATATAGTCCCTAAAGTTGCAATTAAAATGCAATGGATTACTATTTTAGATATCAGTAGTTGAGATGATAATAAATTTCCGAATGATTCAATATTTCCTTAAAAAAATTTATCATTTGCGTTTTTTTGGTTAAAATTTTATGAATAAATCAAAAATCAATTATTTATTTAATAATGTACTCAACTCTAGTCAACTCCATTTCAATAAAATAATAATTTTGCAATATTGAGAAAATAAAATGGACTTAGCACGTTTGAACTTTTGCCACAAGTTTAACAACGAGATAAAACTAAATTATTGTAAACTTTGTTATACAAACAGTGTATTTATATCTATTCCAGTGTTTTGTATTAAAATCTAAATTTTCATAAAAAGTGGACTAACACATTTGCACACTAAGCTAACGATATAAGAATATGAACAATAAAAGTTGACCGTGTTTTCAATGGGGGCCGTGAAACAAAAGCTTGTGAGAACCCCTGTTCAACATTAATAAATCCAGAAAAAATTCCATTCCTTTTTAGAAAAACAGACTGTAAAACAGTTACTCCATTAAATAGTTTTAACTATTTTTTTTTGTTTGTAATAAAATCCTTGAATGAAGCTAAAAATAACTTCAAAATGAGCTCAAAGCTTTGGCTTAAAGTTACACTCCCTAAAGTATCAACGAGAAAAGGGAAAGACTCTCTAATTAAATATAATTGTGGCACAACTGTAGTCATTACTCGTGCAGGCTGGGCTGGCTGGCTGCCTGCCCCTGATGGCTGTATCTATGTAAATAATAAGTATGTATGTGTGTGTGTATGTATGTATGTTGACAGATTTCGCGCGACACAGTGGCACTTTATAACAAACAGTGCTTTTGTAGTTGTATGTCATTTTGTTGCTTTTAATTTAGTTGTTGTTTTATAAAGTATCTTAAGTGTTGTGATGTTATTTTTTCCACTACTTTTTATGTTGTTTAATCTTAATGCTTTTGAATGGCATCAAATTCGAAACGCAAGTCTTCTTTTTTTTTTATTATTTTGTTGTAGTAACTAAAGCTGCATGGCTGAGTGACTGAATGGTGGCTTGCTGACTGGATGGCAGGAGGAAGGAGCAAGTTTGGTTGTGCGTACGCAAAATGTATAACTAAATAACGAATAATTTTCATTTTATACACTTTTTATTATTTTTTCGCTACTTAAGTCTGTCGGTTGGTGTTAGTGTGCGACAGAGTTAGAATGTGTGGCAAGAGTAAATTCAGTTTTCCTTTTTTTGTTGTTAACGGCAACTTAGCAACGAGGACATGCGGTTATAATAACGTAATAATGATTATCATCTTTTGAACTCTAATGTTTCCAGTTAATTTATATTCATAAACCAAATTGGTGTACAATTACTAAATCAACACCGAGCGTTGTGAGGGATGGGGTGAAGGGGAGTACAAATAATGTGAATACAATCAACCATTATCATCATCATCATCCTTTCCACTGTTTATGTTTGTATGTGTGTAGTATCTACTTATGCACCAACAAAAAGGGATGAGTAAATGAGTCAATGAAAGGATGGATGAATGAATGAATGAATAAATGACTGAATGCATGAATTGATAGTCAGTTATAAAAGACTAGCCTGTTGTTTGTTATTGTGTCCCCTTTAAACACCCACTCCCTACCGACTGCCTCATCAACTACTTACTTGCTACACAATGTTGTACGTTTGTTGTTTGTTGTTTGAGTATGAGTATTTGTATTTGTTGTTTAAAGACAGGCGTGTTGTTTTTCACAAATGTTGGTTGATTAAGTATTGACATAAAGGCTTTAGTTGTTGCTGCTGCTGTCCCTTTTTATATTCCAAACATATTGTTGTAGACTTGTAAAATGTTTTCAGTTTTACTTTTTTTTTTGTTTGTTTCCTGTTTTCTTTAATTTATTTGCTGCTGTTTGTGCCCCATTGTGCTGTTTAAGTTTGTTGTTATGATTATCAGGGCAAACTGAAAAATCTTAGCCAATTTTTCATAGCGTTACAAAAAAGGCAGGTTTCTGAAGCTCTTTTAGGCGTGTTAAATGAATTTTTAGAGATTTTGAAAATCGTTTTGAAAATATCTATGATTGTATTTCCAATACACTTTCTATCTAGAGTTTTTCTTTTCCTGCACTTTTTCATTTCGCGAGAAATCGGGATTAATTTTGAAATTTCCCGGGATCCGGAGAATTCCCGCCTAGAACAAATTATTAAATTTTCGTTAAAAATCTAAAAAATGTCTTTGGTTTTAAAATGTAATTAGATACAAATACAAAAATCCAATAAAAATTTAATATAAAGAGATAAACTGACTCGATTTGGTTATATACAAACCTGTCACCATTTGTCATTTGTACTGGAATGGCTTCAATTTCAATTAATTCGCAAAAAAAAATATTTTAATTTTGAATTGTCAATGTTTAGCTTAATAAATAAAAAATTAAGTAAAGATGTTGTTAATTAAAACCTGAAGGAATCCCAATAATATTAAATTCCAAATGAAAGTGATTTTATTCCTATAATTTTCGGTTTACTCTTTGTGAAAAAGCAAAATAAATCCACTTTCGAACGGAATTGAATTCTGTGACAGCCCTGAACATTCACGAGTTTTTGGAATACTTTGAAAAATTAACTTGTTATTGGTCTATTTGGGTTAAATCTTTTTTGTTGTATGAATATTCTGCTTTGTTTTTGGAGGTTTAAGCATCTTTTAGAGAAAGTCATGTTTAAAAAACATAACTAAGGAAAATAATTACCGAGAATTCTCGCATAATTTCCCGTGATTTGGAGATTGAAAATTTTGCGAAATTGACGGGGAATTCCCGTGAAAACTCTATTTCTATCAACTCAAATCACACAGTAAACACGCAACTAATTGGGAGAGTTTTCTCATTAAGTCGAATTTTCTCCTCGAGTCTCAGTATTCTATAGATATTCCATATAAACTCATCAGATTATCCTCGTTTATTTAAGTCTGTATATTAGGGCATATTTTGGCGCCTTTTCGATTCTCCCAAGGTCTAAAAAGAGTATATTTCTCGGGATTTCGGGATTGAAAATTTTGCGAAATTCTCGGGATTTACCGTCCCAGGAATTCCCGTGAAAACTTTATTTTCATCAACTCAAATTACACAGTAAAAAAAAATCAATTGGGAGAGTTTTCACATTAAGTCGAATTTTCTCCTCGAGTTTCAGTATTCTACAGATATTCCATATAAACTCATCAGATTATCTTCGTTTATTTATTTAAATCTGTATATAAGGGTATATTTTGGAGCTTTTCCGATTCTCTCAAGGTCTAAAAGTAAATCTAAATTTTCGTAAATATCTTCGTTAATTGAATTCTGTGACATATAGAGCCTCAACAAGTTCTTTCCATCTGGATCTGTTCATCGCGATATTTTTTACTTCATTTCAGCTAGTTTGTGTATTCGACGCCTCGATTTCATTGTGCCTTCGCCATATATGAGCTGGTCGACCTCTTCTACAGGTGATTTTTTTAGAGGCACACGAACGAGTTGTCCAACTCACAGTTTGATTTTTGAGATACTTAATTCGGTAACCAAACGAATGGCTCAACAAAGTGATGGTTTCACGTGCTGTATGGCATGATGCGCCTTCTTGTTGGAACTACTTCTACTCCAAATGATTTGCAATGATATGAGGAATAAAAAAATCACGAGTCATTTGCCTGTAGCGTCCGCCATTCATGGTAACGTTGGCAATGGTTTCGGATTTATATATAAATGGTCCGGTGACGCCTACGGCATGTAAACCTCATCTAATAGTGATTTTTTCGGGATGTAAATGAGTCTCAAAAGTCTCATGCCAAATTTCTGCTTCTTTGCATACCCGTTAAGCCAGAAATGAGCCTCATCGCTGAAGATGAGTTGACTTGACTCAATAGTACTCTATAAGTTTGGCAAACAGAGAGCGAGTTTTGGAAATTGGGTTAAAGTCTTTGCATTGTGATTTGCCAAAGTATAGTCATTTACCTGTAGCGTTCGCCATTCATGATAACGTTGGCAACGGTTTCGGCTCGAAAGACAAATGGGCCGACGACGCCTTCGGCATTTAAACCGCATCAAAAAGTGATTTGTTCAGGATGTAATGTAGTCACAAAAGTCTCATGAGGATTTTGTTCTCTCCAAATATGACAATTCTGCTTGTTTACATACCCGTTAAGCCAGAAATGAGCCTCAACGCTGAAGATGATTTGTGACTTGACTCTATAGTGATCTATATGTTTGGCGAACAGATACCGAATTTTTTAAATAAATTTCCACGATGCGTAAACGTTGTTCTGGTGTAATTTTTTGCATAGTGAAATATACAGAAAAAATAGTCAAACATACTTCATTAATATGACAGCTAGTTGTAAAGTTATCCCTATCTCAAGTTCTAGACATTTAAAAAAAACACCCTTTAGTTATCTATCTTTTTTGCTAGTTATTGGCCATTGTTGTTTAAGTTTCACTTTAGATTCATTCAATTTTCAACTCCATAGGTGTCCTCTCAAAGAACATAATACCCCTAAAACATGATGAGTTAGTTCACTAAGATATTAAATAAACAAAAAAATAAATGTCTACATACAAATCAACACATCCAAACATGCATACTTACATATTCCAAATTTGTAAATTAAGAAAAATTGTTTTGAAACAGTTGTCTGTCAATGACTGACTGTGTCTCTCAATTCGTTTGAAATGGCACCCCATCAGGTTAATTATTTGGAATATGTTCAATTTTAAATTTTATTGTGTGACAATATAAATTAAACACAATAATCAATTTTATTACAATACAAAATTTTTGGAATAAGAATACATTAGTAACCGTCTAGTGATTACAAACACATACTAATATGGCAATAAGTTATAAAGTTTCATTATATTTGAAGGCTGAAAAGTGAGAAGTATAAAGTGTGAAATGAAATGTTTGCAAATTATACATCCACAGTAGTAACGAAGAGGATGTAGATCTGTGTTGTGAAGGGAATTTGTAGGAATTAGTATTTTAAAACTATTAACATAAATATCAATTAAAAGTCTTATGAAAAAATGTTTAATTCTTGGCTTAAATTTTAAAATGAGGAAAAATTAGAATTTTCATACATTTTTATTTAAAAAAAAAAACAAAAAACTGTATTTTTCATTAACTTTGTAAATACATGATTTAATGAGAAAATGAGCTTCATCAGTTCATAACATTTGAGAAAGGGAGAGTGCCTGTAGAATCTAACTGATACTAATTCTAGTTATTCAAAAAAATGCGAGATATTCGTGTTTTGAAGACGCGTTAACACTATTAACTAATGGCGCACAGTGGAACATCAAACATTTTGAAAAAAAAATAAAAATGAAACCGAACATTATTTTGTAGGTGCATGCTCCGATACTTAAGTGTGGTAAAACTATTCGTGTTCATAATTTTTCTCTTTGTGAGTAAAAGTTATGAAAATGAAAAAAAAAATTCTTAGAAATACAGCTTTTGCTTAACTAAAATGAAAATGATAGCAATTCATAGAACTCTCTCTACTTAATAATTTTTAAAATACACAGAAATTAAGTTTTATTTTTTTGCATGAATTCTTCAATAGCTTGAAGTGTTAGCCGAAATTTGCAAAGAATTAATATTCACTATAATTTTCCTTCATATTACACAAAATAATTGATTGAAGTTTTCCAAAAATTAATATTAATATTTGCAGTATTTCATATTTTAAAATTCGAAATAAGACCGATAGAACTTGGAATTGTAAAAAATAACACAAAAAGTAAATTTTAATTAAATTTAAAAATGATTACGGGCATATGGCCACCGCGGCTGTTTTGGACCTCAAATTTTTCGACACTCTTTTGAGCAATAATACAAATAATGTTGGCCTCCAAGGCGTCAATTGTTGCTGGTTTCATGATCAGTGACTTCATGTGGTCCTTCCGGGAAGAATCGCTAGGTGTCGAATAGGCTATTAAAATTTCCGAAATTCTTGTGGCTCTAATTTATGTTGTATTTAGCCTGTAAGTGATAAAAAATATCAGATTAATGAAAAAACTTTTGTAAGTTTCAAAGCATATTTTTATATGACCATAACTTTAAGCAGTGAAATATTAGTAACCTAAGATTTTGATTTTGACAAATACCTTCCGATATTTGTCAATTAAATAAATATAACTAGAAACGAAATACGATTCTCCAAGATTTTTGATTTCCCTCATATTAACAGGAGAGGTTCAAGATGCTATCAGTAATGGTTTGGTATTTAAATCTATTAGAGTAACTTCGGGTATTGTGGACTATGCGTCTAATGTGGACCAGTGTCTTTTTTCAGAAACTATTGAAGGTATGATAAAACTGATTTGTCGTACATTTTACAATTTGTTTGAAACGACAATTGCACATTTGCTTTCATGAGTTATTGATATGTTGACTTTTTATTCTTGTATTGAAATTAATGCGCCTGCTCAACATTTTTTTCGGCTCAAGTAAGAAACAAAATTTGGTACAGTTACTTGGTAGAATTTAATGTTTGGTTGTTTTATATAGTTAAAGTGGACACGTAGTTTTGCATATATTTGGTAAGAATTTAAGCACATTTAGATTATTAGGTAAAAATAACTTTTTACCACTGTAACCCAAGTTCGTGTAATGTGGACCACTTAAATTACTTGATTATGTACTACTGGTCCATATTACCCGACAATAACTATGTACTTTGTAAGCAATCTATCTAAGACAAGAACGCGACTTTTTAGTTTGTATTAATAAAAATATATTGAAATTAAATTTCTTAATCATTCATGATTAGCTGGTTCATGAATTTTATGTATTAAATACTAGTCCACATTACCCTCATATAGTGGTCCATATTACCCTCCAATTTTTTTAATGCTGATTTTTGGGTTCCTTACAATATTTTCACATAAATTTTTTATCCTTTAACGGAAAAAATATTCAACTGCAAAAACCATTAGAGAATACATTAGCTAATTTATTGCTTCACAACTCTTTTAATATCCATATATATTGTGGCCAAAATTTAGAAAAAACAAAACGGTAGTCCACATTACCCGAAGTTACTCTAATTCATTGGAACATCATCGTAATGTGTATTGTGTTTCATTATTTTTGTCGATACTACAATGGAATGTGTTTCTTAGAAATTAAGTTATTTTTTTTCTCAAAACTTAAACATTTTCACATAACACGGTGCTACAGTGGAAAAAAACTTCGAAAACGACCTAGCGTGGGTTTTCGGGATTTCCTAAATCCCGAAGCCCGGGATTTTTTAATTTTAATTCCCGGGGTTTTCGGGATTTTCCAAATCCCGTTTTTCATAAATAAATAGGGGAAATTGTGATTTTTGTGTGCCTTTTTCATGCATTTGGACATTCTACATGCTCGAATATCACAGTTTTTAACAAAACTAAATTTAAATCCTCTTCAAATGAAATAGATTTTATTCCAGATGAGGAGCTCGAACAAAATGAAAATATTTTGATTGCTAAAAAGATAAAAGATAAGGTACTGTTTTTACCAGTATGTATATTAGGCTGGGTCGAATTGTATGGACGGTAAAAAAGTAAAAAATCGTATAGCAGAAACGCAATTTACGGAAAATTCTAAGAAAGATTCCTCAAGAAAACAGAAACGCATTCTACAGAAAATTCTAAGAATTCCCATGAAACCATTGGTCTAAAATCAAATCCTATCTCGAGCATTTCGTCTTTTATCCAATAAAAAAACTATTAAAAAAAATAAATACTGAAATATCATTGGATAAAAGACGAAATGCGCATGATAGGATTTGATTTTAGACTTATGGTTTCATGGGAATTCTTAGAATTTTAGAATTGTCTGTAGAATGCGTTTCTGCTATACGATTGTTCGTGAAAAAAATCGACCCACCCTAATGTACATACTTTTTTGTTATTTCTTCTTATATAATGTACTCTTGCAAGTATTTTATGCTTTTTAGTGTCTAATAAAAATTAATTGCTAAATAAAAAATTTTCTTTCAATTGTAAAGACATAATTATGTACGTTTCTTTCTTATAATTTTCGGGATTTTAGATTTCCCGGAAATCCCGAAACCCCGGGTCGGGATTTTGGGATTCTTTACCAAATCCCGAACCCCGGGATTTTCAAAAATCAGTCCCGATTAGCATCTCTAGTTATAGGTCTTGCTGAGTACATTACAGATTGTGTCAAAAAAGTTCGTCAACTTTTCGGCATGTAACTCAGTCAGTTTTTGTCCGATTTTAAATTTTTTTTAACGGATTTGGAAAGACAAGCATTTTTAGATACATTTGTAAGTTATAAGTATTGTTTTTGTTAAGAATATCTAAAAAACAAAAATTATCAACTTTTTTTGATTTTAGTAGCTTTTTATTACTTATTTTGATATGAAAGCTTATACAAATTTATAACAATGTATAAAAAAAATTTAGTTCTTAGCACATATCGATGGCTTAATATAAAAAGGCCCTAACTCGTGGTTTTTTTGTAAGTCCAGATTTTCGTTTATTTCGATAAATAGTCATATCATAATTCGCTAAAAAAAATCTCGATTTTAAAAAAACAGCCTTATTATATTAAGCCATCGATATGTATGAATAAAAAACTAAAAATTTTACAAAAAAATAATATTTGTACAGTTTTTAATTTACAAGGTAAATTTTTTCGGAATTTTTTGGAATAAGTTTAATAACTTTTGTAAATATAAACCGATTTTTGTAATGTCTCCTTTTTTTCTATATAATATTGCCTTTAAAACTATGTGCATAAAGATATGTTTTCATAGAAAACAAATTAAATAACTATTGTTGAATTTGAAAAATTATGAAACAAAAAATTCGAAACTTTTTATAAAAACTTTCACAAATTCTTGGAGTGTACATTTTCTGAAGGCAAAGAATTAGCCTCTCCATAATTGTTTATTTGAAATCGGTCTAAAAATGTGAGGTACTAAAGTTAAAAATAACAAGTAAGAGAGCTGTATTCGGTTGTGCCGAATCTTATATACCCTTCACCAATATATACTTCAAAATAAAAAATTTAAATAATTTTAAGTCAACAAAAAAAAAACACTCAAAATATTGAGGGTATTTCAAAAACTTTGAAAACGGTTTTAGTATGTCTGTTCCCACCTCGGCCTACAACCTAATGGGTTCTTTTCAGCTTTTTCTATGAAAATCCTAATAATAAACCCAATAACTTATAATTTGAGTTCTAGAATCCGACACTGAGAAAACTTTAGTCCGGAACTCCACAAAACTATGAATATACTTATTTTCAAAATATTGATTGTTTAAATTAGTTACTAGTTTCGCATTCTACTTATTTTATTTTCGCTTGGTTGGTTGGTCAAAATAATATTTCATAAATGAACTGAAATTTTTTAATGTGTGGATGAATGAATGCTTGTTTATTATTTATAATTATGTTGTATGTCGAAAGTGATGTTATTGACGATGTTATTCTGGTAGCCATGGTTAACACATCAATATCTATACATACATACAAACACACACACATGTACACACACTCCCTCACATTCACTTACACATGTTCACTCTAACAAAGGCTCGCACAACAATAACAGCATCAATTTGATCCTGCTGTTATGGCAGCATGTGTGTAGAAATATTGGCGCCTATAGAACGGCGTCATATATGTCAATCTATACATATGTATGTACATTTACTCATGCACAAATATGTTATATGTCACCCCCAGTAGTTTTTCAAGTCGGCATTATATCCCTTATAGATAGTAATTTTCAATAACGTCTGATCACTTGGCTGACTTCAATTTCTATATATTGGGTCACTTGCTGAGAGAAGTCAAGTAATCGAGAGGGAAGTCAACTGTCACGTTAGTATATCTATGTAATCTAGAGTGTAGTCACTTTAAACGTTTATTTTGTAATGAATTTTAAAAAGTAGGTAGTTATTTCACACATCAGAAGTAGGTAATCTATTGAATAGTCAGTTGTCACTTAGTGATTAAATTGTGTTTTTATTTATTCGACTTTAGGGATTTTACTCGCTATAATTATGTACTTTATAGTGAATAAAATGCTTCACAGTGGGCTCGATCGAAAAAAGATATTTAAAATTAAATTTTTCAATTAAGTTAAATTCAATTTTTTAATTTTTTGTTTTTTACCATGACTTTATTTTTCGCAAATACTAGGATGGGTCAATAAGTCTGCGACATTTTGAGTTTCCCGGCACTTAACTGAAAGGAGAACACTGCTCCTGTCAACAGGCATCTGTCAGTTGACTCTTTTCAAAATTTGAACAAGCTACGTCATTACCACGTAATTTGAGGGGAATTAGAAAAAATTTTAATTCGTCTGTTATCACTCAAATAAAGGCTAAGCTTGATAAATACTATGGGAACTGTGCACCATCATTTTCAATGGTAAACAAGTAAGAAAGTATGGTCTGTCAAGCCCGAACATTTGATACCCAACACTAAGTAAAAGAGCAAAAACATTTTTCTTTTAAAATTTCAATAATATATATTTTTGAGTGATTTTCCGATGTGGGCCTTATATGGGGGCTATGACCAATTATGGACCGATCACCATGAAATTAGGTCGTGTAATTTATGTCTATATGAAAGTTTACTATGTTGGATTTTGTGAGTATACCAAAATTTTTAAGCGATTTATGCACGTTAAAGTGATTTTCGGAAGCGGGTCTATATGGGAGCTATGACTAATTATGGACCGATCGTAACAAAATTTGGTGACATGAATTTTGTGTATATAAAACTTATTTGGAGCTGAATTTGTGGAGATACATATATAAATTAAACATGTATGACCGATAAAGTCCAATTTCGGTAGGATATTTGTATGGGGGCTAGGTGAAATAATAAACCGATTTGAGCCAGTTTCAATAGGCTTGGTCCTTGAAAAAATAATATGTACCAAATTTTATGGAAATATCTTCAAAATTACGACCTGTACTCTGCGCACAAGGTTTACATGGACAGCCAGCCAACCAGACGGACGGACATCGTTTAATCGACTCAGAAAGTGATTCTAAGTCGATCGGTATACCTTAAGGTGGGTGTTAGACTAATATTTTTGAGCGTTACAAACATTTTTTTTATTTATTTATTTCATCTACAGATAATTCTTACAGATTACTTACATTTAATTAATTAATTGTACAATATAAATAAGTTTAATTTAAATCTATTCAGACTGACATTGAAATTTAATATAGGAGAAATACTATTACATAGTTTTAGACATCTTGTAATTGGCTCATTTAAAGCATAATTTGCCCTATGTAAAGTGTCCTCAAAAATGCGGTTTCTCCTCATATCTCTCGGCGGATTAAATAATGTAAAATGTTCACAAATTTCGGTACATAATATTTGACCAGACAAAACTTTATAAACAAACATTACACAACAACAAGATCTGCGATCATCCAATGTTTGAAGACCAAAGAATTTCCTCTTAGATGAAGAAGGATCATTAGGCCAACATAATAATGTAAAAGCAATGTTTACAAAACATCTGCACAAACGCATTATACCCTCCCCACTATGATGGTGTAGGGTACAAGCACAGAAGTTTTCGAACGTCCAGTTGGGGTCTCTACCCCCGATCGGAGGTTGAAAGTGCGAGAAGTCATTGGCATCTCAGATGGCTCAGGGGGTGTTTTAATGATCACTTGGGTATGAGGAAGCCTTCCGCAAGATGGCTGTCGCTTTTACTCACATAAGAGTGCTTACAGGCTCCCTATTCCATCATATTCTCCAGATTTAGCCCCTATTGACTATTTCTTGTTCCTGAAGAAATGTCTCGGCGAATAACTATGAAATCATCTCACAAAACCTATTTTGATGACCTCGAAAAATATTATTTTTTTGAAGGTATAAAAAATTGGAGAAACTTCGATAAGGGCAAAGAAGACTAGGTTGAAAAAAATATTTTTTTATCTAAAAACCATTCTCGTAACTTCGGTAATGGTTGTCTACATTTTTAAAAATACTTTTTTACTTAAGCATTTAACCCTTTAATGCATATTGTTGCCAATTGTCCACATTCCAGTTCCACTTAATTTTAGACGAATATAAGCTTGATACTAATTCAGATTCTAATTCAGAAAAATCAAATGGAGTACGAAAAGTTTCAACTAACGAAATTGTAAATCAAACTAAAACTAAATGAAATATAATAAATAAAAATCAACTAAATATTTGATACTTTATAGAAAAATAAAAGTAAAAATCATGCATTTAAGGGTTAAAAAAGAAATCAATAATTTCGACCATTACCTGATTTATGTCCATATAAATTAAAACATTTCGTATTAGTTAGTTTGAAGCCAGTTAATATCAGATATTCAAAAATATTTAAATTTAAGAAAAAATCTTTTGAGATATACTAAAATCAATTGCAACATTTTGACTTATTTTGAGTTTTAGGCTTTGTACACGCACATGTAGCTATTTATGTAACTAGTGGTAATATCACTACTTCGCAACAGTCACCCAGAAATGATGGGCTACACTTTGGCTTGAGTAAAACTCAGTTACTAACATATTCATGAGGTATGTGAGAAAATTGTTATTTCCACAAAATATTGTTTTTTATTACTGCAACATAATACGTTAAACCAAAAAAATAATGGATCAACAGATATTTCTTAGTACATTATTTTCATGAGAATCTACCTTATGTATAATATAATATGATACACAGTTTCATAAGGGTCAAGGATCAAAACAATCGTCCTTTATAATGATCCAATGATCCAATTTGGACTTAAGTTTAGAAAATAACCTTCAGTCGTTCCATTTTATAAAACTAGTTACTTAAAGAGAACACTAGTTAAGTAATTGTGCTAGGCTGAGAACAGGGTCGACTCTTATAGCCACAATGTTCCAAATACGATCGATAATTTAGAGCTAAACGAATGCCAAAAAAGGAAACATATAAGAGATAGCGTTTTATGCAACATTAAATTCATATTCTGTTTGTGTCGACCACTGGTTTAGAGTAATATATGGTCGACTTTACTTCATCACATCATTTTTTTTACAAACATATGGATGGTTGAAGTAACAACATTATATTTATTTAAATTTAATTTGGTGTAACATGTTTTTTTTAAATACTTTTGTTGCAGTGTTTAATGCTATTTATAAAAAAAAACTTGTCATTTATTATTATTGTTTTATAGTAAACATTCGGAGACTTACATACTATACACTCGTATATATTAATAATTTGTTTAACCCCTTTTTTTTTGCTGATAAGAATGTAAATATTTATGATTATGATGATTTTTTTGTTTAATCGTTTATGATTCTGAGATATTTATTCAAATTTTTAACTCATCTTATTTATGCTAATTTTTATTATTTTCGTTAATATGTGAAATGAGTTTGTAACAAGTATAAGTGCATATAAATACATATTTGTACAATAGGGTAGCACTTATTTTACACTTTTTGGGAATTTCGATACTACCAAGTTCTAATATGTGGGTATATATTAGGGTGACCAGATCTCATATGGGGGCAAAAAATGTTGGAATCTTGTTCTTCTGGACCCCACAAAACGATTCCCCTTTCCAGATATTGAGATATCAGAAATTTGAGCTCGATTAACGACGTTAATCCGTGCCTCTCGTCGCCCAAAGTTTTGAGGTGCATTTAAAAACTGAAAAATTAAATTTTTTAGTTTTTGTAAAAATTTTCCCATTACAAAATTACTTTTGCAATTTAATTAGAATTGTCGTTCTAATGAGATATAAAAGACTAAAATTGGTTAAAAATTATTTTTTTTAACCGCACTGCGCGTAATTTCAAATATCCATTTTCAAATTTTTCAAAATTTTGTTAAACAAATATCAGAATTTGTTGATCTTGACATTGGGATTTATTGACAATATAATAGGGGAAAAAAGTATGACAATACCTCGTATAGTTTTTCCGTACCTTCGATTTAAATTTTGCGATTTTCGAGAAAAACTAATTTTTTGACCATATTTTGGCGAATGAGCCCAATTTCCTTACTGTTATGCATTTTAAGTAAAACCTGTTCAGAATATTATAGTACAGGTAATTTTAAATTCAGTCGAAAAGTTTTACTAAAATCTGAGAACGTTAACCCTTAAATCGTGAAGGTCAAAAGTAAATTTTTTCAATATTTGGAATTTTTCATGGAAATATAGCGAAATGTTACATTTTTGAAACGTATAACACAGCACAAAAATTAAAATTAACCTTAATAGCACTTGGGGTTAAAATGACCCTCATCTTTTAAAACCATAAAGAAAAAACAATTTTTTTTCTCATGTATGTATGTCTTGAGTTACAAAACATTTATTTTGATATACATATATCGCACTCGCATCCCACTAAGCGACCAAAAGCCTCTTACAGGAATGCACCTAATTTTTGAGCCAAAAGAGTTAGATTTTTATTTATTGATTTTGCCAAAAAAAAGTCAAAAATTTTCAAAACATTTATTTTGATAGATATCTAACTCGCATCCCCCTAAGCGAACAAAAAAGTCTTCAAGGAAAAGATCTCAGCTTTCTTTAGAGAGAAAAATGGGCTCATTTTGAAAAAAACTCAAAAAAGTTTTTGATTTTGGAAAAAAAAATTAAATTTTTTTTATTTTAACAGTCTAAACCATACAGAAAATATACATAGAGCGGAAACTAGAAAAAAACTCAAACAAAAATATTACTCAAAATAATAACACATACGAGTATTGTTTTTGCTTTCACATAGTTTTTTCTACTAATACATTCTCACGACTTAGGTTTCTGACAACTGAGTTAGGTGTTTGACATGAGTGTTTCAACTCTATGGTCTAAACTATTTGGGACACATTTTGCTAAGAACAATAATAAGTTACATGTATGAGAAAAAAACCTGTTTGGCCAAAATTTCAAACTCAGAGAGTTCTTGAACGATCTTGTTGAAAAATTGTGCCTAAATAACTATCCAGTCCTATTGGTGCAAATTTAATCACGATCGGAAGACATCGATTTCAAAAGTTGGTTCACTTGACTTGAAATCCCCCATATTTATTACTGCTGAAACAGTATTCCGGGGGGACATTTGTATGACATTTTCCAATTTCTCCTCAAGTCACAAAGTATTCTGCTATCAATGGCTGTCAAACACAAACTAAATGACGCAGCTTGTTAAAATTTTGACAGGGGTCAACTGAAAGATGACTGTTATAATCTTATGAGGACCCAGGAAAGACAAAATCGGGATACCCCCCATTATTTTTGATGGTGGTTTTATACTTTGAAAATATAGCATTGGTTCCTCTAAAGAGAGTCAACTCAAAATTTATCAATTTTTGCAAGAAATGGATGTGCATTGGTCATGTCTGCTCTCTGTAAAAATCTTACATCATTTTCTCTACTTTTTCGCCAAAAAATACAGTTATCCGTCTTTAAATTTTATTATAATTTTTAAATTTTGAGTTGGCTCTCTTTAGAGGAACTAGTGCAATATGTATTTTAAACGAAATTTAAAAAATTAAAAGAATTGTTTTTGGTTCCTTTAAACATTTAATGGATGGATTTAAATATAATTTTTAACGGCTGCTAATATTATGGGTCCGAAAAATGGGACCGATTTGAAATTTGGCGGCTTTCAAGGATATTTTGTTTTAGGTCAGCAATTTCATAAAATTATTTCTGAAAAAACATTTCTTGAACTATTTTCTAATATTTAATTTCAGAATGCTGACTTTTATTTAATTTTGCAAAAGTGCAAAATAAAGGTCACCCAAATATCCATACATATATGTATAAGCATCTATGTATATGGATAAGCCAGTGTGTGTTATAATTTGTTTACAAAACTACCACCATTATGAGATTCTTACCACTTTTACTATTTAATTTTTTTCTTTTTTTATTTTATTTTATTTTTATTTTTTGTATAAATAAATTGTTGCTATTTTTATGTCGTGTGCTTTCATCTTTGATGAAAATCTGTTAAGTCAGCCACAAATTTGGCGCCAGTCTTTTCCTTACCAGCTGTGTTAGACTGTGAGTGTGTGTGTGTATGTCACCATCAACAACAAGGATATTATAGCAATAATAACAACAGCTGCTGCTGTTGCTTTTTCAATTGTTATTGTTGTTCTTAGCTTGACTGACTGACTCAGTGACTGGCTGACTGGCTGGTTTGATGTTGTTAATAAACTTAAACTTCCTTACTCTTCATTTATACTTATAGACTCTCACACTCATGCTACAGCAACAACAGCAACGTTACACAGCAACATCAAATACTCATTCGCCTACATCCAGACTTGTTTGTTTTTGTAAATGTGTTAATACAATATGTATATTAGGATGGCCCCCCAACTACTATTAATTCAATGTTACCACCTAAAATTATGGATTATCATTTCCAATATTCTATAATTTTTCAAAATTTTAAGATTTTCAGTTTTTTCTCATATTTATGCCAAACGATAAATTGAACATTTTGCTGTAATATTCAATTTGTCTTCAATTCAACGATCAAATGTATCAAATTTTTATTAGCTAAAAAATATTGTTTAATATTTTTTTGGATTAAATTTTAAACAAAACTAACTTTGATGTACTTGGGGTCTGATTTAAAGATGATCAATATAACAGACAAAATTTTCTGATTATTTTGAACCCAAAGTCATAAAAGGGTTAATTGTAAATATCATTTCTTAACCTGAGTCAGCATTTTCATCTCTAAGTAAAATGTCATACCACAAAACTCTACATTAAACCATTCTAAACATTTACATCTATCCTTATTTTTGGGGGGCCCTCCTAGTGTTAATATTTATGTACGTTTAATTGTATTTGTTTGTGCGTTTCATATACTACTGTACGATTATTATACGGTTGTATAAATAGATGTACACAACACTTTGGTTTTAATATTTCACAGCCCAACAAAAAAACAGAAAAAAAGGATGTAGAGAAAGAAAAAAACTCAACTAAACACGTATATAAATATATTGTATACCGTGTTTTAATATCCTCCCGCAAGTGACGAGTTTATAAGGATGCTGCGATTAATAATAAACAAACGTGAGAACAGTGTTTTAGAGTAGAAATTTTGGGGGCGGGTAATTAAAAGCAAAAATGCTGACTTTTCAGTTCAAAGGACATGAAAAAAAAAATTCAGAAAAATTATCCGGCACAAAGTAAATATGGATCATGGATCGATAAAAAAATAATTTTTGAACTTTTCCTCTCTGATTTCGATGTTATTTGGTATACAAAATTTTATGTTCTCCAGAATTTTTAAATTTACTTTAGTTTAGGTTTTATAGAGATTCAAAGTTCATATTTTTTAAGAAATGTGTGCAAAATACCTTAAGTAAAACTGTTAATAACTTTGGAAATGTTAGTCGGATTTTATCATTTTTGATCTCACATTAAGGATAATGAATCGTAGATTATAAAATATTTTTTCAAGAAATCCATTTCTCATTAAGACAGAATATAGCATAAAAATCGTTTTAAAAAAAGGATATCTCAAAAATGCTACCTTCCATTCTCCAAAAATTTTTCTAATCTAAATATCAACCATTACACGACTAAACAAGTAAGAGAGCTATATTCGGATGTTCCGAATCTTATTAAAATAAAATTATACTTTAAAATAAAAATTTAAAATATTTTTAGGTTAAAAATTTTATTTTAAAAATTTTAAAAAAAACTTATTTTAAAAATTTAAAAAAAAACTTATTTTTCAACATTGTTTTTCATTATAATTTAAAAAAAAATATTTAAATTTATTAGTGAAAAAAATTGTATGACAAAAAAAATTTTGTTGGTGAAAAAAATCTCTTAAGAAATATTTTTCTTGATTTTGACCCATAGTATGTCCGATTTACAATGGCATTTGAAATATCTATCATTAGATATCCATATTGCTGTCTGTGTAATCCAGATACACATAGATCAAAAATCTAGGTTGTCATGGTTTTTTCCTTACATCTCAACCATTTGTAGGCCGATTTTCTCAATTTTAAATAGCAACCGAAGAGGGATTATAGCGGATATATACATATATATAGGTCTAAAGCAGATATACGGATGTACGGAAGTTGATTTTAACATACAGACGGACTTGGATATATTGACTCCGCTATCTATAATGATGCAGAATATATATGGGGGATTTCATTTCAAGTAAACCAACTTATGAAATCGATGTCTACCAATCGGTATGAAATTTACAAATTTAGTCTTATTGGATTGTAATTCAGATAGAAATTTTTCTACAAGATCGGTCAAGAACTCTCTTAGTTAAAGAGGTCAAAATTTTACATTTTAGCCAAACAGGTGTTTTTCCTCATCCGTGTAACTTATTACCAGGAAAACCGGAAATATGCTCTAAAAAAAGCGTTTTAAGCGCTTTAAATATGCAGTAAAAACTTTAAAATATGCGCTTAAAATTAAAAAAATATGCTCTTAAAAAAACAAACTTTTATATAATTATTAACCAAAAAATACATATATATAAAATTTGATATTTAGATGGCGCTATTATTAAAATAGTGCTTATTTTATATTAAAACAAGTAAGAGACCTATATTCGGCTGTGCCGAATCTTATATACTCTTCACCAAATTATACTTCAAAATAAAAAATTTAAATATTTTTAGCTAACAAAAATTTTTATTCAGTTCTTTACTTTTTTGGAAAAAAAATTGTTTTTTTTAATTTTTTTTTAAATTTTAATTTTTTTTTTTAAATTTTGAAAATTTTTTTTTTGTTTTTTAAATTTTTTTTTTGGTGAAAAGACATCTATTTTTCAATTTTGAATTTTAAACAAAGGAAGTAAAAAGCTCTAACACAACAGCGAAAAGTAAGTAAGACAAAATTTGTTTTTGATGAAGTCAAAATATGCTATAAAACAGTAAAATATGCTCTAAAAACGCAAAAATATGACATAAATATGCTCTTAAAACAAATATATGCAAAAATATGCATTTAAGGGTAAAATATGTAAAAATATGCACTAACAAATCGATGCCAAAATTCTTAAATAGTTCTGAAACGTGTAAATATCTTATCCATGCGCTCATTTGACTCACCAGAAAAAACATGCATTTGCATATTTTGGTTTCCCTGCTTATTACCTATTGTTCTTAGCATAATGTGTACCAAATATTTTAGATAGCTATTTCGTCAATACTTCGAAAAAAAAATAAAAAAATTTTGAAATTTTTTTTCAGAAATCAAAAACATTTTTATTTTTTTTTTAAATGGACCTTTTTTTCTCAAAAGAAAGCTTAGATATTTTCCTTAAAGATATATTTGGTTGCCTAGTGGGATGCGGGTTGGGTATCTATCAAAAAAAATGTGTTTTAACTCAAAACATAAAATTTTTTACTATTTTTGCAAAATCAAAAACTTTGTTTACTTTTTTCAAAATGGGCCCCTTTTTAATTATTTTCTTTTTATCAAAAGAATGCTTAGATCCATTTCTTTAAGACCTCTATGGTCGCTTAGTGGGATGCGAGTGGGATATATATCAAAACAAATGTTTTGAAACTCAAGATATACAATTTTTGATTTTTTTTTGGCAAAATCGAACTTTTTCCAAAATTTATCCAGTTTTTAAACTATTTTTTTTTTGCTCAAAAGAAAGCTTAGGTCTATTCCTAAGAGGCTTTTGGTATCTTAGTGGGATTCGAGTGGGATATACATATATCAAAATAAATGTTTTGTAACTGAAGACATACCAAATAGAGAGTTCTACACCGATATTGTTGAAAAAATGTGTCTGAATTACTCTCAAATAGAACTAACCTTGGTGCAAATTTCATACCGATCGGAAGACATCGATTTCAAAAGTTGGTTCACTTCCTCGATACATTAGGACAATTTTAGTAAATGTTTGATATCTCGAGATCCCCTCATTTTCACACTCTGTATTTTGTATGCGTTGTTAACCACACAATGGCTTATAATTAAGGAAAATCTTGTTCGTTTGTTCAAGATCTTTTTTTGGTTCAATGCGCTGTGTTCAAAATAGAAGGATTTTTAGGGAATTATATTGAAACTAGATTACTAGAGACCAATATTCTAAAAATATAATAACCGGTTATAAAGTTATATACAATTGAAACTAAGCGATTTTACAACATTGTTTTATAAAATTTTAAATTGTTGATCAAGTTCAAATTTGTATGACCATAAAGAACTTATTTATTCATTTATTTATTTATTCATTTTATTTATAAAAGTCTTTGGATTTACAAAATATCCTTACAGACTATTCGCTTAAAAATAATTATAACAAATTCTTTAAATAATGTTTAAATTTTTCTTTTCTTTTACTTCCAATGATGTCTACGTTATAAATAGACTGGTTGTGATTTTTGTTTACCATTTGTTTAAGTTTTTATGAACTTCGGTTCGTTCGCATTGTTTACAGTTAAATAACCGAACATGTTCGGCCCCGGTGGCTATGAGTACTAACCACTGCATTGATGAAAGTATGTATTAGTGACAATTCAATATTAATCCATTACTTGGTGATAAAACTTTTTTCCTTTATTTTAATATATTCTTAATTCCACTGCTAAAACACTGTGAGTGTGTACTTATTCCAAACGCGTTTATTTCATTACTTTGATGCTATTTTCTTTATTTTGTCTTCAGTTTTTTTTTTTTTTGTACTGTTTCAGTTCATTTTCCACATCCATCTCAGCTACGTTTATTTTATGTTGTTTTCTATTTTTTTTTGTTGCTGGATGGTTTGCTGGCTGTATGTTATTGCTGCTGCTCTCTAACCTGCGTGTTGTTAATTTTTCTTTAACTGTTTTATATGCTTAAGTTTCCAGTTTTTTTCTAACTTCTTGTTATTTTTAATACTTTTTTTTTCTTATTTATAAATTTGTTTGTACAAGTAGAGTAGAGTATCTACCTCAATTTCTTTAATTTCGTTTTCTGACATTTTTGTTGTTGTTGTTTTTGAACGTACAACCATTTGTACTCTGCTTTAGACGGCTTACGCACATGGATGCAAACTTTATTTAGATCTGAAAATGTAAGAGGTACAAAATACTATGTTAAATGTCTTGAGGGTATACTTGTCTAGCACGTTGTAAAGTAGAGTCTGTACTAAATATGTACGAGTAAGTTGAATGTATGTAGTAATTTAATACTGATTACAAATGTACAAAAACAGTGGTGACAAGTTAAATAGCATCCGCACCAACTTAATTTGACTATATAAAGTGGTTACCAACTTTTACGGCTGCTAACAAACGGAATGCACTTACTTGAACACCAATTTGCATACCGCGTCTTCCTATCTTCTCCGACGACGTTATGTGTTCACCTTTCTTGATGTACACCTAGTTTTGTATCATTAGATTGACCCAAAACTCGAAATATTAAATATTAAAATATTTTTGAAAGATTTCGTGAAAATTTGAAAACAATAGTGAATGATTTTTTTGTTGGGAATCATGCTATTTGACTTGTCAGCACTGCATGTATATTACTCTTCTACCAAACATAATAGTAGGTAAACGGTAAAGCCACTACACACTTTTTAATAAAACAAAAGTACATATATACATATGTATACATATATGTATGTAGCTATATATGCAAGTAATTATGTATATAGAAATTTATATATGTAAATGTATGTATAAAAGTACACTTGAAAAATTAAAAACATGAATTTCTTATATTAATCCTATATTTCTAAGCTGTCTTGGCAAACATTTTTCTACCGCCAAAAAAAAACGTTATCCTCATTGGCATGATAATCAGGAAGAAGTTTTTGTACACAGAAGAATCCACATTTAGTGGATTTAAGCCTAAAAAAATCGGACTTCTCAATACTGTTTATTGTACATTTGAAGTTTTACTCTAAATATTTGTACGAAACATACAAATAAATGTTTTTTTTATGGAAAAAAGTGTTGGTGTTAAATGTAAACAATTTTTAAAAATAATATAAAAAATTTAATTTGGTTATCAATTTAACACTTTTTTATACCCTTCACTATGGGAGGCAAGGGTATATACTAGAGTATTCGAATTATTCGATTTTTCTCTTGTTCGAATAAAACGAATAATTCGAATAAGAAAATTTAACTTGTTAAATTAATCGAATTATTCGAATAATTAAATTTTTTTTAAAAAAGTAAATAATGAAGTTTTGATGTTTTTTAATATTTGATTGTTAAAGAAAAACAGAAAATAACGTTAAAGTTAACAATTCAAGTATTGATAATGTTAAAAAACATTCGAAAACAAAGTCCGTCATTAAATTATCATCACAAATATTCGGATTAACTCTCGAACAATCTACAAAACAATTGACTAGCAAACACTTTAATTACCGTTTTGGAGCTATGTTTTAAAAAATTTGAGCTAGTTGGACATGATCTTGAATTCAAAAAATAAACTAAACTAAAAATATCTTAAAGGAATGTCCCTAAGCTTTCTTTTGACTAAACAAATTTTTTAAAAAAGGGCCCATTTTGAAAAAAAAATCGTATTTGCAAAAAAAAAGTCAAAAATTGTAAGTCTTGAGTTAAAAAATATTTATTTTGATAGATATCCCACTCGCATCCCACTAAGCGACCAAAAGGGTCTTCAAGGATAATATCTAAGCTTTTGTTTGAGCTAAAAAAAAAAATTAAAAAAGGGTCCATTTTGAAAAAAAAGTCAACAAAGTTTTTGATTTTGCAAAAAAAGTCAAAAATTGTTGTTTTGAGTTACAAAATATTTATTTTGATAGATATCCCATTCGCATCCCACTTAGCAACCAAATAGGTGTTCAAGGCAAATATCTAAGCTTTATTTTAAGAAAAAAAGGGCCCATTTAAAAAAAAAGTCAAAAAAGTTTTTGATTTCGGAAAAAAAATATTAAAAATTTTTTTAAATATTTTTTTTCGAAAGATTGAAGAAAGAGCTATCTAAACTATTTGGGACAGATTTTGCTAAGAACAATAGGCAATAAGTTACATGGATAAGAAAAAACACCTGTTTGACCAAAAAGTCAAAATTTGACCCCCTATAACTCAGAGAGTTCTCGACCGATCTTGTTGAAAAATTGAGTTACTATCCAATACAACTAACCTTGGTGCAAATTTCATCCCGATCGGAAGATATCGATTTCAAAAGTTGGTTCACTTGACATGAAAAGCCCCATATATAAATTTAAATATATTCGTTTTATTCGATTATTCTACATAAAATTGTTCGAATTATTCGTTATTCGAAAATTGCCATTTTTAAATTGTTCGAATAATTATTCGTAAGAAATTATTCGATTAATCGAACGATCATTAGTCGAATGAATACCCTAGTATATACATATAAGTTTATCATTCCGTTTGTAATTTCTACGACATTTCGTAGCCCCCAAATAACTTTCATACATGATTTATAGTATGAATTTCATACATCAAGATATCCGCTATAGACACGGTTCTACAAATGGCTGAGATATAAGGAACAAATCAGGACAACCTCGATTTTTGAACTATTTTTTATCTATATCTAGATTACTAAGTCATTAGTATAGACAATATGGATGTTCAATGATAGACATTTCAAAGTCCATTGCAACGTAGTATATAAGTTGGACCTCCAATGTGTCTAAATCTGGAAAAATATTTTTTAAACTGAATTATTTTTATTCACCAAAAATAAATTTTTGTCATAAATTTGTTTCACTAATAAATTAAAAAATAATATTGAAAAAAAAAATGTTTTCTTTAAATTTAAAAAACAATGAAACAACAATTTTGAAAAAAATTAAATTTTTTTTCACTAATAAATTATAAAAAAAAAAAATTTTAAAATAAAAAAATAATTTTGAAAAAAAAAATGTAAAACATAAATTTTGAAAAAAAAAATTAAACTTTGTTTACATAAAAATTAGTGTTAACCTAAAATTGGCATTTTTAGAAAACCGGATTTTCAGTTAACCGATTTTGAAAGGTATTAATTTAAAAGTTTAAGCAATACATTTTTATATTCAGAAATGAAACAAAAAATGTTCCAAATCCCAAAAGAGGACCTATAAAATGCAAACGCACTTCTTTTTAGATATGATTATTTGTCATTATAAATAAGTAATAAAGTAAAAAAGATTTCAAAAATATTAAAAAATCAAGGATTTTAATATTTTTCAAGTCAAATTTATTGAAAGATTTACATTAAATTCAGTTTAACGTTTGCTAAAATCATCACAAAATTTTTAATGAATCATTAGTAAATTTTGCCTAAACTTCTAGAATTATGCGGATTGTAATTGATTCTGAAAATCTTTTTAAGTAAACTCGTCGTCCTCTACTATTTAGAAATATTGTAATTCTTAAAATTTTTTATCGAAAGAGTTTTGTATTGTATATTAGCAGTTTAGGTTTCATATCAGACCAAACGTATTAAAAATTCATCAAAACATGCGATTTATTTATTTTAGACCCAAATTTTAAAAACCGGTTAACCGAGTGATATAAACCGGTTAACCGAAAATCAACATTTTAAATTAACCGGTGCTTTTTGGTGTAATTTATGATATATGAAATTAATTTTAACTAAAAATTGCAACTTTAAAATGCTTTAAAATCGTTATGTAAAAATAATATATTTAAAACGTATTTTCTAAGCGAAAGCTTTAGCTATTTAGATTTATTAGGTTTTTAAATTGTTTCAATCACTTGAATAGTTTTCGAGTTATTAATAAAAATAAGAAAACCAATAAAGTCATTAATTAATATTAATTATACGTCGTGTGTGTTTTAAGACACTCAAATTTAATTTAAAAAGACTTATTTTAAAATACAATAATTTCGCTATGCTTGCAGATATATCATGTAAAGCCGACCTTGATTTATCTCTATATATTGCAATGCTCATATTTTTTTGTTTTAAAAAAATTTGGAAACAAATAATATTAAATATTTAACTGTTCAAATTTATTAAATTTTCCAATTATTTCATTCAATATTTATTCAAGTGTATATGTAATGAAACATTTGTGTGGATGTGTGAATATGTTTTGTTTATTTGTTGTTTCCATACCACACACACTCACACACAAACAATCACTTATACACACACATACATATATACATAAATACATATGTATATAGCATACACATATTAAATTATTATTACTTTACTTTTTCGAAGGCCCTAAGGGGTTTCCGGTTGCTGATTTTTCGATTTTAAATGAGGTCAAAGAAATCCTTAAGGAAGTTCACTTTGTTTCATAGTTACCGTTTCACAATACGTGTAAGTGTGTGCGAGTGTTTCCACTTGTTTGTGGTTGTGTGCCCTCTGATTTAATATTTCAGCTTTAATTTCATTGGTTTGTGAACATTAGGATTGAGCGAGAAAGATGTCTGCGAAGTTTGCATCTTAAGGAAATCATGGTTTATCTTATTTTCTAAGTTTGTTAAATAACACAGAAAATTGCCATGTTTTAAGCCAGTCAATGTCTCTTTAAAAACAATAACTTAAAAACACATTTGGGGAATTCAAACAGCCTGCTATTAAGTCATATTGTCATAATGTCCTAATATTTCACGACTAGGCGGCTCGGCTTAACCGACTCTTAGGCGTTCGGCGCAGATTCTGCTTGAAAGGCAATAACAACATTTTCAAACCATTATTAAATATTATGACAATATGACATTATAGGAGAACTTGTGAATTAACCTATTGTTTCTTTAAAACTAATTTTTCAAGAGATTATAGTTTTGTCCTATAATCTAGCTAAATATTAAAGCGTTCAAATAATTACAACTGGTATTTTTGCAACCAACTGAATTTTCATTTTAGCAAATAACATTTTTAGGCCTTCCTAATATTCATGTACGGCTAGTGGTCAAGTTTTTTTTTTTGTTGTTGTCATTTTAAAATCTTGCTAGTTCAATAGAGACACAATTGCGTTTTATATTCGTCAGTAATTATTTATGTCACGAACTATTTGATTTCAGCGAATAATTAGTGTAATTGAAGTTTTTGATGTAAATGAACAAAAAAAAAAACAAGGGATTCTGAGGCTTTGATTTGCTGAATTATTTTAAAATAGAATGGACAGCTAAGGTCTTTCAAGGTTCTTGTCAGTGTTTAAAAAACTAGACTACAAGTAGCAGTAGCAACGAAAAAACACAAGTAGTCTAGTTAAAAAATTAATAAAAACTCGGAGTCAATAATTACTACTACTACTGCTACCTTCACATTTTGGTAGCAGTAGTTGTAGTAGTACTAATAAAAGAAAAATTTAAAAGTATCAGAGTAATTTATTTTCTATTGCTACCTTAAAAAAGAAAAAGTTTTGATGTAGCAGTCATTAGTTTTTTATTAATTCTGCTAATTTTAAAATTTAGTAGTAATAGAAGTAGCAGTTGAGGTAGTAGAAGAAGTAGCAGTTAAGTAGCAGTTGAAGTAGCAATAAAATAAGTCAAAAATAAAAATCTTCAGCCAAAAAAGTATATTATGTGTTGTTGTTGTGAATGTATATTTGTGTAAGTTGGTCGTGTTGTAAACAAATGTTTTTTGTTATACACACAGAAAACACGATCTTTCTGTTAGCAACACGAACATCTGAGACGAATAAAATCGAATAATTCTTTCAAACTCTCTCAAAACAAAAACAACACACAGTGTTTAATTCTGTCAATTTTGGTGTTATGACTGAAGATTTTCTTTTTTGACTACTTTTATTGCTACCTTAACTGCTGCATCAACTGCTACTTTACTGCTACCTTAAAAATTAAAACTCGATATAGAGCAGTAGCAATGATTTGTATTTGTATGCTACTACTCCATTTACAATTCATGTTTTATTACTACTGCTCTGTTAAGAGTTTTATATTTTGAAGGTAGCAGTAGTTTAAAAAAAACAAGAAAACGAAAAAGACAAATGCTACTGCTACTGCTACATACACTTTTTTGAAGCAGTAGTTGTAGCAACAGTTAAAAATTTGTTAGTTATCGTAGCTTTTTAAACACTGGTTCTTGTATAAAAAATATTTTATTTAAATGCTTTGCTAAAATTTTTTTAAAATAATTTTGGACAAAACATATTCTTTGAACAATTTTGGCATGCTGATCACAAATATAGTAACAAATTTAAAATCGTTCGGTTAGTTTTCTTGTTTAAGTTTTCACTAAAGCCCCAATTTTTCAAAAGTTTTACCCCAAAAACGTGGACTTTATATGAAACTTTTAAAAATTATTTTTGGACTTAAAGTTTGTTACTCTATTATTTTATAATATTTGCAGGATTGGGTAACAAATAGAAAAATTAAAAATTTTCAGTTTAAAACCAGCAGTTCTTATCTTAGCTGCGATAAGACATAAAAATTAAGGGATTTATAATAGATGACGTATCTTTTTAACGTATTTTTTTTAATAACTTAAATGCCATTTTGAAGGGTACATATCTGTCATTTATTCTCACTTAGTTATTGAACATTAAAGTGTAAACAACAAAAATTTTCGAATTTTGTACCAACAAAGCGTCATATGCGGGAAGTTTTGGGAGAATCCATATCGAAACGAACAGAAAGCTGCTATTTTCGGATTTGACATCTTCGATTTTAATGAAATTTACCACACATATCATCGGAAACCCATTCCATTTCAAAAATATCGCGTTTTGAAAATTTAAAAATTTATTAAAATTGTCTAAAATTATATACACATAATTACCCATAACGGTGTAGTGGTTAAAATGCTTGCCTACAAATCGATACCTGGCAGAGGCTGAAAAATTTTCATCATGGTTTTCGAGTTTTTAAAATTAACCCCCCTCTAAACAATCCATCCAAGAAGACCCCTGACCATACCTCCCCCTGGAAAAGAGGATAACATCATGATAAAGGTCAGGCAGCTCGCCACCACCCCCTGGGAAAAAAGGTAGGAATCAAAGAATTAAATTATCATAAATAACGGTATTAAAAATTAAAAAAGAATATCAAATGAGGCCACATATACTCTCTACTATATTCGTGCAAAATAATTTCTATGGAGACTTGATTAGTTCAGGAGTTATAAAGAAAAACGTTATTTTATATATAAATTCATATAAAAATTTAAGCAAATAGAAAACATAATACAGTTGAATCATTTTCAATTTATATGGAAGAACACAGATGCTTAAATTTGTATATAAATTTAAATACTTTTACTACATTTCACCAAATCTCAATATGTAAAACCCCAATCAATGTGCAATGTATTAATCCGCTACTAAAATTGTTAAAGCTTACAAAAAATCTCCAACATCTTTTTTTCTATTTTAAACCAAAAATAAGCTTTAATAATTTTTAAAATATTTAAAAATATTCATATCAATTTTTTTTCTATACAACAACGAGTAACAAGCAACTGTAACCCTAGGATATTTTGAAACAACAACAGCAAAAAGCAAAAAAAAAACACAAATCATAACAAATTGTTAACAGAAATATTTGTTTTCTACATTATTATTATCTCATTCGATTTGATATAAATAAAAAGCTGTAGCTGTCTATCTGCTACATGTTGCTGCGTGTGTGTGGATGCGGAAACGAAAATGAAAATTACTTAACAATACGTGAATGAAAACTCATACAAATGCGAATAACAATGTCATGTTAAACAGGATAATACAAACTCAATCTGCCATACTCGCCTTCTCATTTTAGAAATATCTACAACAACAATCAATGCAAAAACAAAACGAAAAGTACAACAATTCAAACCACATTACTACTACTATATTTATATAGATATATACATTTACATGCTGCATGTATGTATTTAATGTTTCCATGATTACATACATAGTATATGAGGAAAATCAAAAATTTTGAAGAATTTTACTAAAAATATTAAAATAAGATTTTTTTATTACTACACGAACGCCATTTTGTGCTAAAACTGTTAATAATTTTTCTTTCTCATGTTGGTTTAAAGTGGAAAGCTTTTAAATGGTTATTCGGGAATACAAAATTAATATTTTAGTAAAATTGATAAATTCACTGAAATTTATTGTTGGGGGATAAGCTAGTTCCTACACGCAGAGAAAAAATATAATTGGGCATGGTTACTGTAACCATTTAAATAGTGTTACAAGATTTTTAACAATATTATAGTCACAGTAACCATTTAAATGATTGTGGTAACCATAATATGGTTAATTTACGATTCACATGATTGTATCAACCATATATGTATATGGTTACAGTAAACAAATATATGTTTGTGGCAACCATATTTATGATGAATACTTTTATCATAATATGTTGTTCTGAGATTATGATAAGCCTTAAGCCGAGAGCAACATAATATGATAAGTCCTTCATCATATGAATGGTTGTCACAAACATATATTTGTTTACTGTAACCATATATATGATTGATACAATCATGTGAATCGTAAATTAACCATATTATTGTTACCACAATCATGTAAATGGTTACTGTGACTATAATATAATTAAAAAACTTGTAACAATATTGAAATGGTTACAGATCATCAGTAAACCTTTTCCCAAAAGGTTGCCAATTCATAAAACTCTCAAGGAACTATCATCGTGTGTTAAAATATTTGTTCCATATTAAATAACATTAGTTTGCAAGGCTTTGTCCATCATGTGGTTTTGTAATTTTAGACCGTCTAACTTCGAGGAAAATATTGAAAAAATTCCAGAACGTCAAACTTTTGAAACACTCCAATTTTAGTCTCCTAGCGTAAAATTTTTTTGAAATGGTAATGTAAATTCGAAAAATTCACATAAAAACTTAATCTTATAATCATTTGACCAATTCACAATCGGTGTCGTAGCGTTGCACAGTGGTATGGGTTCATACATTTTTTTCCAAAAAGTAAAAGGAGTGCTCCTATGATAACAAAATTTGGTACACTTGGCTAGTTTCATATATAAAAGCTAAATAATAAAAATGATTCATATCGGTTAGTCCCTAGGGGTACCTCCCATACAAGGGTCCTTCCAAAATAACGTTGTATCTGCCATTAATTCTTAAATAATGCAGCGATCTTATCTAAATTTTGCATATGTTAGTTCCAAGTGCCCAGATATCATGCTACAAATTATGAAGAAAATCGGTCCATATTTGAACCTAGTTCACATATAGGTCCCTTTCAGAAAATAGTTTTATCGTTCAAAACTCACAAAAAAATAATAGTATCGTGATGAAATTCGACATAAACAATATTTATATAAACCCAAATCTATCTGTTAAGTTTCATATAAAAAGTAAAAGCCTAAAAGTATGCAAAATCTTTTATGAAATATGCATTGCAATTTATTGTAAATATTCATAAAAAATACGTGAGTTTTATCACAAAATTTATAAGTTTGTTCAGCGATCGCAAAAAGTCGCAGAATTTTTTTAAATAAAATAAAAGAAAATATTCCAAACTTTCATTTAGTAGTAGTTTTAACACGGAGGTAGACCGAGCTAACTTATTTTTTTTTTCTAATGAAAACTGCAAATGCAAAATTTTTTGGAGCCATTTTGATTTGCTCAGATCTCGTAAACTATATATGTAATTTAAATAAGTTTTCTTTCCTATTAAATTCAAAATACTACATTTTAATAAAAATGCTCTAAAACTTTGGGTAGTTGAACCATATTTATTGTATAAACAACTGAAATGTAGTAAAATTTTCATCAGTTTTCGTTGTATAATATTTAGATAACTTTACCATACTCTTTTTTATACAAAATTTAACTTTTTTCGAAAACAAATCATGGTTTTCTACTAATGCAACATTTCTCTACAGAATTGCATCATTAGATTTCTAAAAACTAACTGTAAAAAATAGACCTTTTGCCAAAAAAAATACTACTGTGCGTTGTAGGTCGTAATTATTTTATTAATATTTTGTTTTTGTTTCGAAAAATTTAGTTTGAAAAATATTTATGTCAAACAACTTACAACGCTACGATTCCGATTGTGAATTGGGCAATTATGTATGTTTTATGCACATCTTCAATTAATGTCTTATTATTTACAAAATATAAAGTTATTGATAGCTCCAAGATACTGCTACATTTTTACCTTTTAAAAACTGTGGTTAAATAAACCAGATACTTTTGATTACAAATAAAAACAGTTTAATAGTTTAAAATTGTAACAACAATTTCTTTGTAATTCACACTTCACACTTAAATTACACTTTATTAATGTACAAGAATGCTCTGCTACTATTTATACACAGCGCCATCTTCCTTCCAGCAGCTTCATGAAGGTTCTTTTTCTACAGTGGTCAACTCAAAACTTCTATACAATGTTGTATGTTGTACAACTATGTTAATAATGTCCACAATTATGTTAACTGCTATTAATCGGCCAGACAATGTTGTTTGTCCACAATTAGAAGTTTCCAGAAATAGAAAAAAAAAATCATAAGACGTTTTGAAATTTTCAACATTTTGGATTCACAGTTTATTTTTTATGGTCCACCAATAAGTGTCACTGATTTTCTTTATTTAAAAACCCGATTGAAATACAAGCCATCTGAATTCAGTCTTAACGATTCTTCAAAATTTTCGATTTCCCTCATATGCAAGAAAAAGCTGGTTTCCATGGATACTTACATATATGTATGTTTGTATATGCAAAAATATGACAAAAAGTCCTGGACAAACATTATTAAAATAAATATTGTCTTGAAGATTTTTCTTTTCCGTTGATGCAAAAAGCAAAGAGTTTATTTAGTAATTTATTTATAAAAGACCTGCAGACAGAATAAGACTTATAAAGACATACATATATGTACTACATGTTTTCGTCAGCCACAATGAGTTGTGGTTACAGCCACTATGAAAGCAATAAAAGGTTATGGTTTGCAAGTATGCTTTTGTAAACTTAAATACAGGATATTTAAAACTGTTTTAAATTTAAGTTTATCTAAGTGTAACAAGTTATTGCTAAATTATAAACAAATATGTTACAAATTAAATAACAATTACAACTTGGATTAAACCAAGCAAAATCTTGTTAATGGCATTTCATGATTGATTGCATAATCGCTACTATACTTAAAAGTGATTTGAAGTGTCCGAACGATCATTCGGGTTCAGTTACATAAATTCGGCATACAACAAACATTTGCCCGAACTGTTAATGAAAATAAACTGAACAGATAAATGCAAATAAAGAATTATTACTGATTTCATTTTTTGACTATGTTACGAAATTACATTACAATAAATTAATACAATTATGGATTATGGATCTCTAGTTTTCTGTATTTCTTCTGGGCGATCGTGGTATCGAAGTAATATATCTTAAAGGTTATGCCCTGGTCATAAATACCATAACAACAGATTTAATAAAAACAATAACTTTTAACAATAAATATGAAAAAAAACTCTAATAGACTCTCTTCCACTCATACAGCAACATACTTGTTGTAATGAGGTTGAAAAGTACAGTATATTATTGTTGTTATGCAGGATAAAGATCATCATTATAATTTGTATAAACATTTTAATAAAGCACTTTCAACATGTATGTATATACACACACACATACACGCATACTCCAATACATAAGGTGCCTGACAAAATTATAAGGTCACATTTCAGCAGTTCTAGGAGACTGTCCCGAAGTAGTGATTTTACCAATCATTCAGAGGGTCAATTGACACTTTTGGACTTGATAGCTGGTTAAAGAGCTATTTTTGGATAAACAGAACGAATATTTAAAAATTACCTCATAATTTTGACAGGCACTTTACTTACACACATAAATATTAAGAAATACTACTTAAGATGAAAAGCAAAACAGCAGAAAACTGACAAGGCATCAAGTTAAAGTGTATTTTATATTTTTCTTATAAATAAACGTATTGATTAGGATGGCCCCAAAAAAGACAATAACTTCATTATTTGTTGGTCTTTTCGAAACAACTCGAATTTTGTAAATTTTTTTTCAATTTTTTTTTGTAAAACATAAAATTTTGAACCTCGTTGTTTAGTTAATATAAATTCGTATAACCCCCGGTAACACGAAGTCTGGTTATGTGTTAACTAATAGTTATACTGACAGTTTTCATACAAAAATAATTTTAACCGACAGTATAACTGTTAGTTAACGCCTAACCAGGCTTCGTGTTAATGTCGTTAAAACTTATGTCGGAAGAATCGTATACAGATTATCTATGAAAGTATCGATAAATTTGCACATGATTTGATATGAAATTCTTTTATGATAACAATGCATATTTTTACCTTAATGCAAATAAAAAACGAAACCATCCTAATGAATATACACGCATATTTCAGTATAAACCCTGTAGTTTTAAGATTCGCAATTTCTACTCAAGCTGAAATTAAGGCTCTTTCCAATACTCCACATCATCAAATTACGATTTTTCAAAAATTATATTCCAGTGCAACACTGTTGATGTTTGTACTTAATAAAACCACGATTGATATTTTATGTATGTATTTAATAGAGTCACGATGAAACTTGATTTTTGTACTAAGTAGATCCACGATTGCAGTTTAGCTTTTGTACTACATAGATCCACGATTTAAATTTGATTTTTGTACTAAATAGATCCACGATTCAAATTTGATTTTTGTTCTAAATAGATCCACGATTGCAGTTTAACTTTTGTACTAAATAGATCCACGATTCAAATTTGATTTTTGTTCTAAATAGATCCACGATTGCAGTTTAACTTTTGTACTAAATAGATCCACGAATCAAATTTGATTTTTGTACTAAATAGATCTACGATTCAAATTTGATTTTTGCACTAAATAGATCCACGATTTAAATTTGATTTTTGTACTAAATAGAGCCACGGTTGAAATGTAATTTTTATACTAAATAGAGCTACGATTGCAGTTCATCTTCTATTCTAAATAGAGCCAGGATTAAAATGTGATTTTTGTAATAAATAGAGGCGATTGCAGTTCATCTTCTGCACTACGAATGCAGTTCATCTGTTCTAAATAGAGCCACGATTGAAATTTCATTTTTGTACTAAATAGAGCCACTATTCAAATTTCATTTTTATACTAAATAGAGTCATGATTGAAATTTCTTTTTTGTACTAAATAGAGCCAGGATTGTAGAAGTTCTTCTGTACTAAATAGAGTCAGAATTGAAATTCGATGTTTGTACTAAAAACAGTCACGATTGCAGGTTATGTTCTGTACTGCATAAATGCAGGATTGCAGTTCATCTTCTGTACTAAGTAAATACTCGACTGAAGTTCAACTTTTGCACTAAATAGAGCCACGATTGAAAATTTATTTTTGTACTAAATACAACCACGATTGCAGTTCAATTTCTGAACTAAACAGAGTTATGATTAAAGTTCAATTTCTTAAATAAAGCCACAACTGAAACGCGATTTCAGTACTAAATAGATCCACGATAGTAACTCGATTTCTCGACTTAATGAAGCCACGACTAAAATACGATTTCTATATAAACTAGCTGTTTGTACTCCAGATATGCAATAATAAATTTTTACTTCGTATGGGAGTTGCCATGCCCATTGTACCTATATATATGTCAATTGTGAATCTAACCCATTCAGCAACCCACTCAAACACACACAAAACATTTCTTCGAAATCGGCCTAGCCGTTAAACAGGAATTGAGTTACTAACACACGTACAGAAGAATTATATCGTCCCCTTAATAAAACAATAGTGTATAATTTTTTGGCCATTTCGAAATAATTGAGTTTAAAATTTTTGTGTTAGTAGACATCTAGAACAGAAGTTATATTTCAATTGATCTTTTGACCCACTTTGTGGAAGTAGAATTTTGACCACATATAGAATCAGTATGCAGCAGTTAATGATGTATATGCTTATACACTATTGTTTTATTGAGGGGACGATATACATATATAAAGAAGATAGAGTCAGAACAGAAACAGGTCCACGATTGCAGTTCGATTTCTGTACTAAATTAGTCATGCTTATAATGTATTTTCTCGACAAGTTCTATTGAATTTCTGTACTATTAGAGTCAAAGCATCTACCAGCGATAAGTAATATAAAGGGTGTTTATTTCACCAGTCAAAAGCTTTACAATTATTTTGTTAGTGGTTCTAAGTTAGTCAAGGCTGAAGTAGTTCCATGAACCACAGGGAAGGTTTTCATATGATATCAGTAAGTGTGTATGGTTTATTCTTATGTTAGATGTGTCATACAAATTCAATGTTTTATTATTGTTAGTATTTATATATTTTTATTTTATTCTTGTTGTCATCCTCATCATCATTGTAATTTGCCCCCCTCTCTCACCTACATATGTATATGCTGAAATCAATGTAATATAGTAACTATGAAATCTCTTCATATGTTGTTTTGTTATTATCGTTGTTGTTGTTGTTCTCTTTATTAAACGGTTGTTGGGGGCAACTATATAATTTTTTTTCCCCATTTAAGTCATTCTATTTGGTCGTAAGTTAGTTGGTACATTTTTATGAATTTTAGTTTATTTTTTGCGCACTATACTGGTTCCTTTGTGTTTTGTGTGTGTTTATATTTATTTTTATAATTTGCAATTTCCTATTGTGCGGAAATAACAAAAGGATACCAATTCATTGTGTGATATAATTGAGTTCTAATAATGTTTTAGTTGGAAAAGAAAAGAGAGTAAAACATACATATACATACATATATACAATAAATAATAATAATAATGAATAAAAACAACATTATGACAACACACAACTAACTACTAGATATTTCAGGAATATTACATTACATTGCGAATTATTAATGCTTTTAGCTAAAAACAAATGGCATTGAATTTACTGGTACTAAGCGTATTGATTATCACATCTCATACTACTTTACAGGTGGTTGCTTTAGTAACAGAACAATCTGTTCTAGTTTTTTAATGAATAAACTGCCCTAGAAACAAAGACATAAGAAAAATTGGCATCATAGGAGAGGTCTTAGTTATATTTGTTGTACAGAGTATCACAGATTCGATCGGTAACAACAAAGTGCGGGATTTGGATCATACATCGTCTATATATTCAGAAGGCTTGTAACCGTTCACAGATATCTTCGAACTTGGCTATCATATCGCGTAAACACTATTTCTTTATAAATGACACCACCGAAATTTCAAAATGCAAAATTTGTATGGTTCCTATGGAGTAAAGGAACATATTCCTAAAACATTTTGAGGTGGTATCGTATTAGGCGATCTAATATATATAAATGTATTAGGTTTGGCAACCCTTTACTAATCTCAATTATATAATACAAATTCCATGAAAATGAACGAATTCAATTATTGATTCTGGAAATGTCAATTACTAGTTATTTCTCCATAAAATGAGTCTATTTTAAAATATTAGCCTTAAAAAAATTATTTCTCTTTTTGCAAATATAAACAATATTTTTCTTTATTTTACCTATTTGTCAACATAATTATATAATTATTATTAACGTTGAACTATTTTATTTCTTCTGTTTTTAAAAAAAGTTATATTTTCCTGCAACATTTTATCCCCTTAACATGGATTATTGAAAAACTTTCAATGCGATAATTAACCATATTATTACTTTAGCTTTATTTTATTTTAAGAGAGAGAGAAATAAACAGAAGAAATCTTAAGAAAATCTATAATGGTAATAACAAGTTTTTGTGTATTAAAGCACGCTATAAATAGCTAGAACCGATATAATTATGGCATTTTATTTGAAACACACTAAATGATTTCTTTAAATTGATTTTAAACTGAACTTTTGTTGTTGACTAAAGTGTTGCTTTAAGTTAAATGTTTTCTATCATCTTTTCCTCAAACTAGTTACCTTTTGAGTACCATCATTTCAATCAGACCGAAATTTCCGATAAAATAACGTTACCGAAATAAGCCAAAATACGTTACCGCTAAATCACCATTAGCGAAATAATTAAAATTAGTGTTATCGTTACCTTTTTACCATTTCGAATCGGTGGCCAACCTTGGTTATGATCGTTATTACTAGTTCCTTTTCTAGCCCATCATAATGTAGGTTTCGTTATGATAATTGCTAGATTAATATCTTTGCGAATTTTACCCAGATAGACAGAAGAATATGGCTATAGCGTTTTAAATTTCCATAAGTCTACTTTTACACAGGGCAAGTTTTCTTGAGCAAGTCTAGAGTTTATAGGAGTGTGAGACAAGATGAAAGAAGAGGGGTACACACTTGCTTGTACTGGCAAGTCTCTTCATTCTCTTTTGTTTTCTCATTTTCACTATGGCGTCTATTAGGTTTTGACATACAAAATTGAACATAGACTTGCTGTGTGTAAACAGTCGATAAGTTTAAAAGGGAATCGAAGAGACTAGCTTCAAGTAAACTTGCTGTGTGTAAAAACAGACTAAGCTTCTAGAATGCATATGAGGAAAATCAAAAACTTTTGAGAATTTGACTAAAAATTTAAAAAAAACATCTTAAAAATAAAGTTTTTGGGATGGCGAGACATTCAACAGTTGTACTCTATGAGTATGTGGACATAGGGATATTGAGGGTAATTGTATTGCTGATTCCTTGGCCTTTATGTCGGACGTTGACATACACTCCCTATGAGGCATTCCGTTGTCCGCTTGTAACAACAGATAAATGATGCCTAGTATGGAGTACGACTTAGCAACATGGTGATCACCGGACATTTCACTTTTGGCACCCATATTGGAAGATTTGGGCAGCCTCATTATAAATTCAGCAGGAGTTGTCAAAATCAAGAAGAATAAGAGAAAATGTTTTTCTATTTATGTAACTGCGTGCTTGGTTTTTAGGAAAACGCTTCTTTAGCTCGCTCTCTGAATTATCAGATAGGGAATTAGGATCCATAGATACCTACATTAGTAAGAGCTGATGGTTATTAATGACGGATATGCGAATTGCATTTCAGATTGGTCTTGAATCCGTTGAATTCACACTCTTCTCTATTTTCTATCTTCTATGCGACCTTCAACTAGAAATCTTCCAACATCTTCTTTAACTTACCCTCATCTATTTTTCTTTCTATACTCATTTCACTTCTTTTTTATACTCTCTGGTAACACAAAGAGAACTTTCATGTACCCAAGTGAGAAAAAACGCAATTAAGATTTTCCAGAAATACATAATGTTTTGCCGATTTTAAGGGGTGGAAGATTAGTTACCTAAGATTTTGGATTCATTGATTTCTTTCATTTCGAAACCCATTTGAATTCAGTTTCATGCTGGCTCATATGTACGAGGGCGGATCAATATTTCCGTGACTTTTCGAACTTCCCTCGTAGTTATATGAAATGCAACACTGTTCCCATCAAGTACCACCTGTTAATAGACAACTGTTAAATTTTAAGCAAGTGTCGTCATTTACTTTGCGTTTAACAACTTCGTGTATTTTACTAAAAATGGAATAAGTGAATTTCGAGTGCCCATTAAACATAATTTTTTGCGAAAAAAAACCGTCAATCAAACCAAGGAAAAGCTCGATAAATACTGTGGGGACTCTGCACCATCGATTTTAATGGTAAAAAATTGGTTTAGTGACTTTCGTTGTGGTCGCACAAGTACAAATGACGCTCAACGTTCTGGATGGCCAATTGAGGTCAGTATACCCGAAAATGTCGAAAAAATCCATGATATGGTGTTGGACGACCGAAGAGTAAAAGTGCGTGAGATTTGTTGATGCCATAGGAATTTTATAAGGCAGTGTGGTTTCGATTTTAAATGATCAGCTGGGTTTAAGAAAGTTGTCTGCAAGATGGTTGCCGCGTTTGAATGAGTTTTTGATAATGCCCGGGTGCACGCTTGTGCAGTCTCAATGGCAAAACTCAATGAATTGGGCTAAATCGCCATATTCTCCGGATTTAGCACCTAGTGACTACTTCCTATTTCTAAACCTAAAGAAATGGCTGGGTAAAAAGGGATTCAGCTTCAACGATGATATTATTGACGAAAAATTCCTATTTTAAGGACCTCGAAAAATCCTATTTTTTGGAAGGGAGTTAAAAGGAGATTATGTTGAAAAATAAATTTTAGTTTTTTTTGGTTAAAAAAACTGTGTTGCATTCAAAAAGTCACGGACTTATTAATCCGCCCTCGTAGGTTTAGAAATCTGTATCCCAATAAAAGCAGAGGAGTTAAATAAATAGCTATTTTTTCTTTCCTATTGCTTTTCTCATTGTATGTGATCCATCTTTTAAATGGCCATAACTTTAAGAGGTAAAATATTAGTAACTTAAGATTTCGGCATCACAGTTTTCTTTCTATGATCTACCGATAGTGTCACTGGTTATTTTCATATGGAAACCCAAAGGAAAACGATTCTCCAAAATTTTTGATTTCCCTCCTATGCATTTTATGGTGTCACAAAATATTTATACCAAAGAGAGAAAAACTTTCAAAAAAGCGAAAAAGTAGTAAAATTTTCTATTTGAAATAAGTGAAAATTACTACTAATAACCAATGAATTTCAAACAGGGTATTTATTCAGTTTTAGTTGGTATTAAATATAGGTTTATTCATTAGTAAATGAAAATAACTTCGACTATTGAAGTTATAATTTTTCGTTCGCCAAGAATTTCCATTTTATTATTTATTATTTTTTCATTAAGAGCTTAAATAGTTCTTCCAAACCCATGGTTTATTGTTTTTAACATTTTTATATTTGCAATAATCAAACGAACTAGCGGAAGAAGTTTTTTCTATAATCTGATAAGTAACTACTCGAACATAAGTGAAACTTATTATAATTGAAAGCGCAATATGAAACAATATTTGCCATTTTTTTTTTCTTTGAGAGAGATTTTTAACAATTTTGTTCTCTATCGGATTTTAAAGAGATTTATTATTATAACAACTTTTTCAGTAGAAAACAGATTTAATTATTTCTTTTAAGTATAAAGCTGAACTAATAATTAATTTACAACGTTTCCGTTTTATTTTCAAAAAACGCAGGATTTTTCTTTTGAAGGAGTTTTTAATAAATTTGTAAAATTGACAACCAAAAGATTACTTGGTTTATTTCATTAATACTTTTAAAAAAGTTAAAAAGTACTTTCCTAAAATGGAACTTTCAAGAATACTCTTTTTGAAAAATGTACTATTTCCAAAAGATATTTTTTTAAGTTTATATTTTGGATAAATATTTATTAATGTTCGATAATAACAAATTTAAAAAACGAAATTTAATTTTTGCACACACAATTTGGTATCTAGCCGCTTAAAATTTCTTAACATTTACTTTTCATTTTGGAAATGGTATTCACTTTAATACCCACCCATATTTTGTTATAATTGTATTAGTTTTTTTATAATCTTTTATACATTTATTATTTTATGTGGCAATAATTATTTGTTTAAAAAATACAAAACTGTGAAACAGTAAAAACATTTTAATTATCAACAGTTCAAAAAGCAAAACTGGAATAAGCAAATATCAACTTGCATGCATGTTGCTACATGAAGAAGCCACTAATCTAGCAATTAAATAAGAAAATGAAAACTAAGAAAAACAATATTTCAACTATTTACGACATAATCAATTCAAAAGTAGTTTATATAACCATCTCATTCATAAGGAAAACAAATAATAAAATTAATATGCCAAGAAGTTTTGCAAACTTTAGTTCAAAAACATATGTGTGATGTTTATATTCGGCTGTATACCCAAAAGCAGTATGTAGTTCTGTACTTCTATGGGGATTTGAATTCGTCCGAACTGCACAGAATTTGATGGTGATATTAATTTCTTAAAACTTTAAATGACTTATGTCGAAATTTATGTTAATAAATAAGTTGGTAGAATGATTTAGGTTCATCTAAAACTAGTTTATATCAAATTTCATCATGAAATTAATTATTATAAAATAATTATGAATGCTCAGGTCATTTTCTGAGGGCAACCTTGTATGGGAACTAGGGAAAAATGTTGCTCGATTTTTTTCAGTATAATTTCAGATTACTTAGAACTAATTTGTGCAAAATTTCATCAGGATTGCCGAATAATCATCATGTTTATGACGGCACAAACAGTATTCTGGGAGGACATTTCTATGAAAGATAAGTGAAACCATAGACCGACATTGCCATTCAATATCAAACAAACCTTATTAACAGAGAGTGTAGCTCCTTTCGTTTGGGCTCTAACATAGCTAGATCGCCTTAGAATCTTATGAGGACCTAGGATATATGTATTTACTTTTTGGTTGTACTACCAATATTTCGATATATTACGAAATCAATATACCCCCCTTATTTTTTGATGGTTGGTATAATAATGAATACAATATGTACCAGGGACCGAAAATAAAATTCTTCAAATTTCTAAGGAAAAAAGCAACCACAAGCAAATATTGGAGAGACAATTTTGACATACCATTTTGATCGTTTTCAACTATATTTTCATAAAATAACATGCTTTTTAAATTCTTGATTTTTAATTTTTTTGGTCCGAAATTTTTGTTATTTTTTGTCAGAAATAATTGTTATTTTCTGATATTTTTTTTTTTTTTTTTGATAAAAATTTTTGTCATATTCTGATTATTATTTTTTCTTGTTGTGAGAAATATTTGTCGGCTTGATTATGCACAATACAATACACAAGTAAATGTCGAAAGGTCGTTTTCAGCATTAAGATTGCTCCGTGGAGACTTGCGATACAATTTGTCTGTAGATAATTTGGAAGCAATTATGGTTGTAAAACTTAATTGTGATTATTTTTGATGGTAATTAAATATATTATTAACAATTCTGATTACCCACTGTTCAGATTGGAAAGTTTTCTAAACAGCCAAATAAATAAAAATCATAAACTGACAATTATTCCTGACAAAAAAAATAAAAATAAGAAAATAACAATTATGTTGTGATTTTTATTATAAACTATGTTAGTTATTCAATATTCTAAAAAAAATGTATCTTATTAAGAAAAGTGAGAAGTGAAAAGAAGGCAATATATTAAAAATTTAAATTTCGGAATTTTTGAAGTTTTTTCTCTACAAACCATCTCCTGTAAATTTCGAATCGAATAAAAAAGAAATCAGCCAAATCGTTCCAGCCATTCTCACGTGATAACATTACATACATGGACCATTTCATTTTTATATATATAGAAGATAGAAGATAGAAGATAGAAGATAGAAGATGGAAGATAGAAGATAGAAGATAGAAGATAGAAGATAGAAGATAGAAGATAGAAGATAGAAGATAGAAGATAGAAGATAGAAGATAGAAGATAGAAGATAGAAGATAGAAGATAGAAGATAGAAGATAGAAGATAGAAGATAGAAGATAGAAGATAGAAGATAGAAGATAGAAGATAGAAGATAGAAGATAGAAGATAGAAGATAGAAGATAGAAGATAGAAGATAGAAGATAGAAGATAGAAGATAGAAGATAGAAGATAGAAGATAGAAGATAGAAGATAGAAGATAGAAGATAGAAGATAGAAGATAGAAGATAGAAGATAGAAGATAGAAGATAGAAGATAGAAGATAGAAGATAGAAGATAGAAGATAGAAGATAGAAGATAGAAGATAGAAGATAGAAGATAGAAGATAGAAGATAGAAGATAGAAGATAGAAGATAGAAGATAGAAGATAGAAGATAGAAGATAGAAGATAGAAGATAGAAGATAGAAGATAGAAGATAGAAGATAGAAGATAGAAGATAGAAGATAGAAGATAGAAGATAGAAGATAGAAGATAGAAGATAGAAGATAGAAGATAGAAGATAGAAGATAGAAGATAGAAGATAGAAGATAGAAGATAGAAGATAGAAGATAGAAGATAGAAGATAGAAGATAGAAGATAGAAGATAGAAGATAGAAGATAGAAGATAGAAGATAGAAGATAGAAGATAGAAGATAGAAGATAGAAGATAGAAGATAGAAGATAGAAGATAGAAGATAGAAGATAGAAGATAGAAGATAGAAGATAGAAGATAGAAGATAGAAGATAGAAGATAGAAGATAGAAGATAGAAGATAGAAGATAGAAGATAGAAGATAGAAGATAGAAGATAGAAGATAGAAGATAGAAGATAGAAGATAGAAGATAGAAGATAGAAGATAGAAGATAGAAGATAGAAGATAGAAGATAGAAGATAGAAGATAGAAGATAGAAGATAGAAGATAGAAGATAGAAGATAGAAGATAGAAGATAGAAGATAGAAGATAGAAGATAGAAGATAGAAGATATAGATATCATAATTGTTATTTTCCCTGTACAATACAATTGAATACCTTACTAAACTCTGTTTAAAATAGCCCCTAAAGTATGCAGTGATAATCGAGGTAATTTATTTATGTACAAATAAATGAGAGATTTTTTGAATATTCGGTTTTATCAGCACACGTATGAGCTATATTATTACATCTGTATTTAGATATTACTCATACAACATGTTGAATTTTCTAAAAGAAGATTATTGGTTGTTTATTTATGGGTAGAGTTCGACAAGGCAACGGACCTTACCCGTTCCCGTTGGTAAACAGATTCTTTATAATCATACAAAATTTGAAGTTGCTCAAACATTTTAAATTCCCTTAAAAATTAAATATATGAATGGTGTAACTGTTGGTCTAATGTTTCTTTTGAACACATTGAAATTTCTATTGAATCAAAAATTGAATATCTCAAAAAGCAATCCTAAATTTTCTAAAAATTTTCCACAACTATAAAAAATTCACAGTGGGACCATAAGAGGATCTAGAGATAGTAAACATTTAGTAAATATTTTCTAAAATTTCGAACTATAATCAACAAATTTCAAATAAATATATATCTTTGTCCAAAGGCATTTTCACTGGAATGCAAGTTGAAAGCAAGTGTAATTCAAGCCTTAAAATATAATCAAGTATATAATTTAATTACAGTTTCTATTATACTTTATTTCAATAGCAGTATCAATTAAAAAGGAAATATAAATTCAAAATATACATACACAGAGAAAACAGATTCGTTATCGCAACCGAATTTGTCGCCAATCGAATTTTGTCGGTTGCAGGTACTATCATACAATTCGATTGCGATTACTGAATATATTGGTACTCACAACTGTTCATAAAAAAATATTTCGGTTGGAATAGTCATAAAGTATACATGTGTTTAGGCTTTCCCAATTAAATAACCTATATTTTTAAGATACATATTTCTTTATTATTCTTAGATTTTACCTAAAATAACTCCAAAAGAAAATACATGGAAAATAATGTACATATCGATGGCTTAATATAAAAATGCCCTAACTCGTGTTTTTTATGCCTTGATTTTTTTGGCTAATTATGATATATGATCGGACCATTTATTGAATTGACTTACAAAAAACACGAGTTAGGGCCTTTTTATATTAAGCCATCGATATGTATAATGGATTCGAAAATTCAATTCTATTGATGGCATAAGTTGGAAACATTATATCCTTGATAGCAAAGTTGAAAAATTATTCAGTAACTAAAAGTATTTGGTGTTCTTGAACAGTTTTGATATATCTATAACGATTGATACAGGTCGATTGTTCTCGAGATCTAGAATTTTTAAGATTTTTAAATGTAAATAAATGATCTTACAGATTTTTTGACAAATTTCTTACCATTATCGGTTGCATATAAAAGCTGGGAGTATATAAAATCTACAATCATGGGTCAACGGAACTTCTGTAGATGTTTGGCAGCATAAACTGAAACCGATTGTATCTTATAGTAATCTTATGAAACCTGCAATCATTTGAGGTCTTTCTGCATTGAATTTCGCATAAAGACAAGACCTGTTAGCATCGGTCACCAAATGCTAAATTCAAGATCGGATTATTTCATGAAATGCTTGCCTTTCGTTTCCATCATAGTCCAAGTCTGTTGATAAAATGGATAAATTTTCTTTGAACTTTTGCAAAAGTTTATATCTACAATGTAAACAATGCACAATTCTCAATTCTCAATTACTTACCTTTACTAATGCTGTTGATTGATTATCGTCGTTTATATGTAAATATTTTTGAAATTTTTTATCTCGTTTCTGTATAATTTTTCTAAATTTAAATATTGGTTTTTATTTTATAATTATTTTTTCAAGAATGTCAAAAAAAACATTTTTTGATTAACATAATTATCAGTCGGTTCAGAACACCGTATTATAAGTTGTATGTATTAAAATATGAATTCAATTAGGTTGCAATTGTCGATTCTATAAAATTTATTTTAATCACACAAATTGATTATGCTAACTAATCTAACAATGCTACGAACCAAATTTCCATTATAAGAATGATTTTACTGCTATAATTCAAGAATATTTGTTAGAGTTATACATTTTCGATAATTAATATAGAATTTTGGATAACTGTACTATATTTTCGTAATTGTAACCATTTCTCAACCAATCCTTTTTCTGTGTGTATGTTTTGAATTTGACTAACAGTTCTAATATTATTAACAGTTTTAATTTAGGTATTTTGAATGCATCTATTGGAAAATTTGAACTTTGAATCAAACTAAAGCGAAACTTTTGGAGAACTTTAAATTTTGTATGGCCATGGAAGAGTAATTGCTTAAAAATTAATTTTTTTATCAAAAAAAATCGGTAATAAAAATTATTTGTCGAAATTAATTTATTGAGGCAAATTATGTTTCATATTAAAAACCAAAACAAGTTTTAGACAAAATTGTATGCCTTATGTACAAAATCAAAATATTTCAAAGGAATACAAAACTAGGAAAATTTAATGAAAAGCTTTTGTCTAAAAATAAATTTTGTGGAAGAAAAAAATAGTTAAATAATGTTAATAAATATGTGAATGTATGAATGTATTTATGCGATATATAAATTGAAACAAATACTTAGAAATAAACAGATACAAAGTTTATATAAATTGTACATTTATATGTACATTGTACATATTTGTATTTATCAATAAAATTCCAAAAATTTGAAAAAAAAAAAAAACTTAAATTAAATTTTACAAATTAAAATCGATTTTCAATGTTGTTTCCTTTGGTCTTTGCGATTACTTTTATTGATGTTGTGTAGTCCTTCTTACGTATTCAATATCAATAAACTAAAATATAAACATTAGAGCTGCTCTTAAAAACTAGTAGATTTTCTTTGGATGGGTGTAATATTGTTATTTAGTAGCTAAAACTGGAACCCGTACTGGAAATCGATTGGAAGTTGTAAAATTGTGTAAACAATGGATCTTTTTGTAGTTCTTCAAAAAATTTGCTATATTAACATTATTTTTAAACGTTTAAAATAAATCGTATCTTCCTGAGAAAATTTCTAATAATAAATTTCTAATTCTAACAAAGTATAACACATTTACATCAGATAAAAACTAGCATTTTCCCAGCAAAACCCGCATTTTTGAATTGTTTACCCAGTTTTTTTGCATATAAAAGTTGTGTAAATAATTATTTTCTACACAGAAATTCGGGTAATGAAACCTATAAACTAGTAATTTTTCACGCGTCAGTGAAATACAATTTAGCAAGAAGATAAGATTTATTTTTTGTTTTCCATTGTTTACCCAATTGTACACCTTTCAATTAATTTTCGGCACAGACTCTCTTCGATTTTCCTAAAATTTTGAACCTGTTATTTTTAGCTAAGAAAGAACAATATCAAACCCCTCCAAAGGAAATCTATTTTTCAATGGCAGGTCTAATGTACACATGTACATAAAGTATTTGTTTACTTAGTATTAATGTATGTATGAGTATGTATGGATGAGAGAGGTGCGTATGTAAACTATGTACAAAGGACTGAAAAAGTATAAATCTTAATTTATCACATGCAGTGTAACAAATAAATAAAAATGGGGACACTACTCCAACAACTATAATAACAAAAGTTAGAATACTGTATGCGGTTGAGCTGAATTTTAAACACACTCCATTTTAAAATATTTTAAAAGGAACATATATGGGGTATTTCACGTCAAGTGAACCAACTTTTCAAACCGATGTCTTCCGATCGGAATTGGATCGTAATTTAAACACAATTTTTCAACAAGATCGGTCAAGAACTTTTTGAGTTAGAGAGGCTCAAAATTTGACATTTTAGGCAAACAGGAATAAATCGGTTTCTAATGTTGGTCCACTTGACATGAAATTCCCCATATATATTCATCAAAGTCGGTATAAACACCTTCAAAAAGTTAGGGGGTAAATTGATTTTTTCATTCCATTCGTAGCACATAGAAATATTGTTCGTTGACCCAAAATAGTATATGTGTACATTAGAGTGTCCGTTAGAATTAAATTTTTTGAAATGTTGAAACGGTACCCGCTGAAAACTTTCGTAATGATAAAATACCAAGAAGGGCAATTCGTGCCGACTTTCGATTTAGTTTTGAGGTGCATTTACAAGGGGAAAAAATAAATTTTTTCATTTTTTTTTTTAAATTTTTGCCATTACATAATTACTTTTGCAATTTAATTTAAAAGAATCGAAATGTGTACGTAATTGTCGTTATAATGAGTAAAAAAATGGAAATTTACCCTTAATAGCACTTGGAGTCCAAATGACCCTGAACTTTTAAAATCACGAAAAACACAGTCATTTTGACCCCAAGTGCTCTTAAGGGTTAATTTCCATTTTTGTGCTGTTGTTGTAAATACTAGACTTCATTTTATAATTTTCTTAAGTTTCATCAAAATCGACCATAAAATATATAATATTTCGCTATCTTTCCATTAGAAATTCCAAATATTGAAACATTTTACCTTTGACCTTCACGATTTAAGGGTTAACGTTTTCCGATTATAGGAAATCTTTCAGACTATATTTTAAGTTACCTGGAATATAATATTCTGAACAGATTTTACTTAAAATTAATAACAGTAAGGAAATTTGGCTCCTTCGCCAAAATATGACCAAAAAATTAGTTTTTCTCGATAATCGCAAAATTTATATCGCAGGAACGGAAAAACTATAGGAGGTATTGACATACTTTTTTTCACATTTTTATTCCCTATTATGTTATAAATAAATCCCCATGTGATGATCATAAAATTTTGAAATTAGTTTAACAAAATTTTGAAAAATTTGAAATTGGAGTTTTGAAACTGCCGTTAAAAAAATATTTTTTTTGGTTATACCTGCGAATAGGTTAACTGTATCCTATGGAGATAAAAGCTCATATACAAGTAAATATGGATATATTTTAAGTAAGATTAAACTTTTGTTTTAATATTTCTCAAAATATGTTAATTTTGTTCCTGCATTTCTTGTTCTAGTGGCCTGAGACACGTTAATGACCTGGCGATTTTTTAATAACTTTAACATTTTTTAACCAATTTTTGTCTTTTATATCTCAATAGAACGACAATTACGTACACATTGCGATTCTTTTAAATTAAATTGCTAAAGTAATTATTTAATGGCAAAATTTTTACAAAAACTGAAAAAAATGCATTTTTTCCCATTGTAAATGCATCTCAAAACTAAATCGAAAGTCGGCACAGTTTCTAACTTACAAAATAAATCCTACATAAATAAGAGTCTCTCGATAACACAAATTTCTCAAAACTTTAAAGAAATGGCGTAAATTTTTCAAACCGTATGTTTTTTTTTTGTCATTTACAGATAGTTTTGTACATAGGGTACAACTAGAGGCGCAACTGAGAGTAAGCTGAGAGTAAAATAATTACACTCTTCACACGTACTTGTGATATGTGAATTCAACATACTTGTGAGAGAATAAAACACATACAAATACTTTAACTTCGATATTCCGGTTAAATAGAGACCGAACCACTTTATTACACTTCTACACAATATTTGTCATTTTTTTTAATACTTTTCAGGACACTTTTTTGCCAAAAGACGTTAATATTGCTCAAACGAAAAAAATATTTTTTATTAATTTTTGACACTTAATTTTATTTGTGGTGGAATTTAATTTATAGAACAGAGTTTCAATTTTTGGCATTGAAAATAGAAGGAAATTTAAATAAATTAAAATTTAAACATTTTTATACAACTCTGTGTGTCTGGTGAATATTAAAAAAGGCACCAATACAATCTCAAAACTATGTACAAATATTCCCACGAATTAGGTTTTTGACAACAGACTTAGGTTTTTTCCCTCTCAGTAACGCTTCTATGAATATATTATTCTATGGTTTTGTATTTGTATTTATAAATGACACCATCAAATTTTTAGCTTTTGTTTTGAAACCAAGGAATAATAACAAGAAGTGAAACGCTGTCAAAAAAAACCTAACTATAAGAATGTATTGGTATCATTTTATTTATATGTATTGGTTTTCAAACCACTTTCACCACACTCCTCAAACACACAGAGTTGTAAAAAAGCGACCTTAAAATTATAACAAAATTTTATTACAAAAATTCAAACAATTCTCCAATTATTTGAATGATATTTGATCTGGAGAGGTTTTATAAATAGATTATTACGCTTTTTATTCCATAATTTCTGCAAAAATTAAGTTTATTTAAATTTTTTTATTAATTTCCAATACGAAATTTTACAAATGTGTTTATTTTAGTTTTTATTTCAACCCCCAAAAAATGAATGTCAAAAAAATTAAAAAAATATTTTTTTCGTTTGTGCAAAAATATACATGTTCGGTTATTTAAATGGTTCAAATGTGTGGAAAAAAATAATAAAAATATTATGTGATGGTGAAAGCGTGTGTTAGAATTGCAATTTTCAAGAAAAAGTCTCAAGTGTGTTGAATTTACATACTACTTGTATGTGAGAAGAGAGAGAAGTTGTTGTTGTAGAAAAAATGAGATGCTTCCCTTCTTGTTATTCTTTGTTTGAAACATTTGTATAATAGAAATTTATTAAAAGTATTGAACATTGTTAACTGTGAACTATTCACATCTTTCTGGCAACATATGGATACCGAATCAAAAGAACTGCTATTCTTTTGAGGCCAGGAACGAATCTAGACAATTTTGGATACTCTAATCTAAGGTGAAGCGTATCTCAGAGTGAGAGTTCTGCATCGTTCAAAACAAATAGTAGTCGGACGGGGTATAGTCTGGATTATAAGGCGGGTGAGGCAGAACTTCCCACTTAATTCTAAATAGTTTTTAACAGGTATTGAATCTGTGGCATTCAGCACAGTTTCCATGATTCCAGCAGCTCTCTGTATTTGCTCCCACCAAATACAGAGAATTACTTTAGCTCCATGGATATTTGGCTGGTTCAAAGAGTTTCACGTACGATCTCGATCTTCGGAATTATCGTAATGAATCCATTTTTCATCGCAAGTTATGATTCGGTGCAAAACTGATTTTCTTGTATACCTTTCAAGCATAATTTCAGACAAGCTAAATCGTCTTTCAAAGTCTCTCGGCTTCAATTCTTATTGTACCCAATTTCCCTGTTTTATAATGAATCCTCTTAATGATTTTGCAAGCTCTTGTTGAGTTTTAAAACAATCTTCATGGAGTAATGACTCCAATTCTTGGTCTTCAAACTGTTTTGGCTGGCCTGAGCAATCTTTCTATTCCGTTTCAAAATCACCACTTCTGAACACATTAATCATAAGCTTAGGTTAGTAATCTGACGGCTTCAGCGGCAATTTTTTAAACTTCCCGTATATGACACTTTTTTGTCACAAAATTCGAGATTTTCTTAGCAAAAAAAAACTTTGTTGTTTACTCTATAATGTTTTTCTAAAATCTTAAAGTTTAGAAAAAAAAGCCATTGAAATTTGACCTTTATAAGATAACTTATTGATGGTCTAGCCTCATAAATATAACATGAACTGCTCAAACTACATGATCAATACATCAATATATCCGCTATATTCCCCTTTCGGTTGTTATATAAATTAGGCAAAATCGGCTCAAAAATTATTGATATATAATGAACTCAATCCAAATACCTATGGATAACTAATGATATACATTTCAACGACGTATATAACGTCATAGAAGTTGGGATCGACAATGGGTCAATATCGGGAAATTTCAATTATTTAAATTTCAAAAATTTTTGGATTTTCCTCACAAAACTCTATTGGATCTTAAATATATTTTTTTCAGAAATTACAAACGGAATCACAAACCTATATACTACATCCATGCCACTCATGGCGAAGGCTATAAATACCAAATACGACGATAACAAACAATTTACCTATAAAATACAACAATATGTACACAATTAAAAAAACCCTATATCGAGTCCATACAATGACAACGACTATCTAAACAAATACTGTTATGAAACGATAAGAGAATAGAAAGCTATAAGATACAGATGTGTATTTAAAGCTAGCACTAGAAATATTTAAATCTTATATAACAACCTTTTGTACTTTCATTACGAGTAACTTGTTGAAGTTTATAATTTATGTCCGCCACTGTTAGTGCGGAAACAAACAAACCTTTCTAAATGTTTCAAATTGACATTGAGTATGATGTCGTTTATTATTTCACTGTATTCTTTTGTTCAAATCTATTGAAAATACCCAGAGACACCATTACAAGACAGGACAATAAAAACTAAGGACACAAATAAATATCGTATTGTACAAACACTTACATGCACTAATGCAAATATAGAAAAGAAAATTTAACAATTTGTTTTGTGTATTAAACTAATAGAGAGACAATTTAACTTGTATCATCTTATCTATTCACAAATCCACAAACACACATTCTCTGCCCTACAAACAATTTTAATAGCGCGTGTCACCAATATGTATTTTATAAGCGATCAAATTTATTGGCAAACTGTACTGAAAGTCTTTTTCCGCCCAGAAGAACTTTTCCTTCTTTATCGAGCGCCGTATAAGACGCTTCTGGCAGTATCTTTAAAGCAACGTCTGAACGGCACTCAGAAGAATTTACGATTAGTGAAGTTTTTGGGACATTGAGAAGTTACCAAAACAATTACTTTGGAGATATGGTAAATGTGTCTTTTAAAAGACAAATTTTTATAAAAATTAATTTAAAAAAAAATCACGTGTTTTAATTATTTTATTCTTAAAATACAAATGTTATTTCAAACTAAATTAAAAATACGAAGGTTGAGGGTTATCCATACCCCTAAAATATCCTTTCAACATAATTACTGTTATTGAAATAACTACCAAGGTTGGCTACCGACTCGAAACGGTTAAACGGCGTATATTTGGAACGATGTTTTTGTTTTTAATAATTTATATGTCATTTTGAAGGCTACATGTTATCCATCGGTTTCAACGTGCAAGAGATGAATTGTTGAATCATTGAATATTGTTGTAAAACCAAACAAGAGTTTTCAAAATCATTGGGACCTACTCAAGCAGAAATTTCGAAATGTTTGGGAGCAGCAGAATTCATCCAAAAGCAGGGAAATTGGCTACCATACGAATTGAAGCCGTGAGATCTTGAAATACGATTTTGCATGTATGAAATGATGCTTGAACGCTATAAAAGAAAATCATTTTTTCACCGATTCATTACATGTGATAACCCGGATCGTAAGAGATTGTATGTGAAGATCGGCCAACCAGCCAAATCTACACCAAAGCCAAATATCCATAGTGCTAAGGAAATGCTCTGTATTTGGTGGAAGCAAAAGGGTCCTATCTATTATGAGCTGCAGAAATCTGACCAGACCATCACAGGGAACTGGTACAAAATGCAACTGATTCGCTTGAAGCGATAATTGGCCGATAAATGCCCAGAATATGCGGCCAGACATAATACTTGAATATACCATCATGACAACATTCGACCACATGTTAATACCTGTTAAAAACTATTTCGAATGAAGTGGTTGGAAAGTTTTGCCTCAACCGGTTTATAGGCCAGACCTTGCCCCGACCGACTGCTATTTGTTTCGATCGAAACATAACGCTCTCTCAGGGATACGCTTCACTTTGGAACAGAGTATCTGATATTGGATTGATTCGTTCTTGGCTTTGAATAAATTTATATTTTACAAATGTTTCAAAATAAAAGCTAACAAAATCCCTCATTTTTAAGTCATACACCCAATAATAACAACAATTATTTAACCGTGAGCTAAACGAGACATTTAGGAGTGTAAAAGTTAAAAATTTCTTCTGATTATCGTCTAGAAGTGACTGAAATGTTACTTTAGCGATGATAGCCAATAAATTCATTTTCCAAATGTTTGTAGCGTCTACACATACGTATTTGTATTAGAGTGTTTGTCCATGTATTAAGGTGTGTTGTATATAATTGTTTTTATATGTTTTTATTAAGGTGGGTAAAGTATTGTATTGAAATAAATAATGTTGTTTTCTTAACGACAGGCAGCCTGAAAAGGTTTAAAGAAAATAAATAAACTTATAAAAATGGATAATTCTTAATTTATCTAATTTTTAAAGCTAAAAAATAAGCAGGTCTGCATAAAAATAATTATTTTAGTAATTTCAGTCATAAAAAAGTACTTGGTGAAAAGCAATAACTTCTGCACTTGTCTTTGCTAAATGCTAACAAATGTTTTTACACCCTTCATCATGAGTGGCAAAGGTATAAATAAGTTTGTGATTCACTTTGTAATTTCACTTTACATTTTAAATTTGCGACCATATAAAGCATATTGAGGGCCTATATTCAAAACCCTCTATCTTTGATTTTCACGAAAATTACTTTTTGCTAGTAAAATGTTCAGTAAACCAGCCATATATGGTGTGAATTTTATAACAAACATGTTTTTTTTTTGCTGTTTTATTTGCATTTTTTTTATTTCTCTATCTTACACAAATATTTTTTCTGAATGCAAAACCCTCTATCTTTAAAAAAAATGATTTTCAAATATTGTTTTGAAATAATTTCTTCAATCAAACTTCAAAAAAATTTACAAAAGCAAAATAAAAACATTTTTTCCAAATATTTTTTTGTTTAATATTGTATTATTAGACGCTATCTTAAATAAATCAAGTTATCTTAAGTAAATCACGTTAAAAACTGACCGATGGCATGAATGAAATCAAAATAATTAATTTTTATTAAAGTGCAAAACCCTCTATCTGATCATTTCATAAATAAACGTTAAATATTTTTTAAAAGCAAAACCCTCTATCTATCATAAAGTCCACAATAATGCAAAATTTTAAAAAATTATATGTGAGATTCAGTAGGTGCTTCAAAAAATATTGTAGAATACCGAATTTTAATAACTCAAGTAATACGCGAAAAAAAAACAGTTTTTGAAAAACACAACTTTTCAGGAGAGCAATCTCCTGAAAAGTTGTGTTTTTCAAGATAGAGGGTTTTGAATATAGGCCCTCGATATATTTTCTTGATCGTCATAGATAGCGGAGTCGATACAGTCATGTCCTTCTGTATGTCTATATGCTGAAATCCACTTTCCGTAACCCTTAACACAATTACATTTATGACTCATACATCAATATATCCGTTATATTCCCGATTCGGTTGCTTTATAATATCGAGAAAATCGTCTCACAAATGGTTGAAATATAAGCAAAAAACCACGAATACCTCGATTTATGATCTATTATTAGTCTATATCTGGGATACTAAGTCATTAATACATACAATATTGATATCAAATGATAGACCTTTCAAAAACCTTTTTTACCATACATTTTTTTAAACCATATTTTTTCACTAATCAAATTTGTTCAGGAAAAATTTAACAAACAAAATTTTTTTAAAAAAATATTTTCAATCTTTATATTAAAGTATAGTTTGGTGAAGGGTATATAAGATTCGACACAACCGAATATATCTATCTTAGTCCACATCCATACTGTGAAACATTTGCTGCAAAACATTTTAGTTTGTTGATGAAAGGGGTAAGAGGAATGGAAAAGGGTACGCTGTTTCATGTACATGAAGTTTTTGTTGAGTATGTCATCCACATTTATTCGTTCATGTTCGTTCTGTACAGAAATGTCAAAAACTGAAAAGCAAAAACTTCACTGTGTGGACACGAATGCAGTTTCAAAGGAGAATTTAAAAATGTTTTGCAGCAAATGTTTCACAGTGTAGACCGGGAGTTACTAGTTTTCTTATCATTTGTGAGTCTTGTTCTTAGGCGATTACGTTCGGCTTTCAACGACTGTGACAATCACGCTATACTTAGTCAAATATTTGACAGATCGTAAATTTCAAAAATTTAGGAATGTAATTTTTAAATTGTCCTCGTGACTAGTGACAAATATTTATATACTATTAAATACACATAAATACATTTAACAATAACATATGCATATAAAAATATTCTATTTCTTTAACTTAATATTTATTGTAGTTAATGGTGTTTGTAAATTTAAATTATTTACTTTTTTACATTTAATTTTCTAAGCAATTACAAAACTATAATCACTTTGAGACATTACTAATGAAGTCTGTACATTTAAAACCATAGAGAAACATAGAGCGGAAACATAGTTGTTTTACTAATACATTCTCACCACTTATGTTTTTGACAACTGAGTTAGGTCTTTGACAGGAGAGTTTCCGATCTATGCCTATTCTCTATGTTTAAAACTATTTGATAATTTAATAAATATGTACTCAGGTTCGTACATTCTTCATGTTTTTTTTTTCTTTGTCTTATCAACTCCTGTGAAATAAGTATGTAAACATTTCACAATTCTATTGACAGTGTATGATGTCAAATTTAATTATTTCATGTTTCAGTAGCTTAAACAAACATCGCATTATAATAACAAAATACGTTTACAAACAAAACGACATTCTTACAGGACATTTGAAGAATTATAGTTCTTTTTACAATAATAAATAAAATTTTAGCTTGAAAATAAATTTAGTTGAGCATTGGATTATTCGACAATTATTGATCGAATAATTTTTTATTCTAAATTGAAAAATGTTTTTCATTCGAATAACAATTTTTGTATCACGATTATTTGAATAATTGTTATTCGAATGCCAACCCTAGTTATTACTAAATATGGTAAAAATCGGAAGACCCAAGGTCAAAAACTTGATAGCTTATCCCCCAACAATAAATGTCAGTGAATTTATAAAGGCTCAGGTCTCGTTATATGCGATAGATTCGTTCCAAAAAAAATCGCATAAATTGAATTCTCATAAAACGATACTCTAGCTTGATATAAAAACTAATGATTCGTTCCAAAATTCTGAAAAACCCAATAAAGTTAAATTTTTATTAAAAAATAAGGACAAAATCGCTTAAAGAAATCAACAAAAATATATTTATTTAATTTACTTAAACAATAAAAACAAAATACTTTAAAAAAAATAAACAAAAATATAAAATTAATTCATTAATTACAGAAAAAGTGAAAATTATCCTAAAAATTAGCTATCACATTTTTTAAGGAAATTCTGTAAATATGTATGATTAATCTGAATCACTGAATAATTGTCTGCATCGTTTTGGAATTGGTTTAACGTCACTTTCATCACTAGATAATATAATCATATTGTCATCATATGATAAAAAATCTTTTTCATCACTAGAATTAATCTAGCGAATAGGGAACGAAATCAAAGAACTTTTAGGAGCTTCAATTGCTTATTTTCTTTCAAAATAATTTGTCATTAAACTTTGCGATTTTGAATTTTTAAATTGCTTATGCAACTCTTTATATCCAGGAAACAGATCAGTCCGCGATGAATCTTTAATGCTCTTTCCGTATCTGAATCCATATTAAGAATTTGATTTTGCAAAAACCAAACTATAACCATTATAGCAGTAATGCAAAATTGGGTTAATTTAAAAAAATGGTTTTAAAAAACATCTAAAATTATATTTTTAAAAATTCTAAAAAAAAAATTAATTTAAAAATCGCATAAATTTGAATCCACATAAAACGAGACCTGAGTGTAATTGGGAAATTTAGCATAATTCTTGCTATAATATTTCTGTATCCTTTGGTGGATTTCATGATATACGTATGTCATTTCACCATTTTCATTTGAGATAGCGATATACAGCTATAACAGCTTTCCACAGTGTCAAATATCTTACGGACATCAATATATAAACAAATTTAAATACTAGAGACATACAGATCTGTCAGAAATATTTATATTTTTAGATAAGTAAATTGAAAGTCAGGCAAACCCTTCAAATACTGTATAAGCGAAACCAATTAAAAGTCTAGAATTTTTATTTCCATCAAAATTTTTTTTAAAGAGTCAAAACTTATCCTTGGTCCATTTATTTCCACCAAAAATTGTTTTACCAAACAAAATTTGTTCATCAATAAATATGTTGTTGCTTTAATCTCGAAACAATTTACTACAATTATTGTGATGTGAATTTTAAATAAGTCAAATGAAACCATACAATACTTTTAATTATTGAGTGTATTTTTGCATAATAATAATAAAATAATGTACGTATGTATGTACGGACATTAGGAAGGCTCCAAAAACTAATTTTAATATTCCCAACTAAAATTAAATTTCTCAAAAATATTGTCCTGTCGATTTCTTAAAAGGACCCTAATCATAATAATTATCCTTTTACTGATAAAAAAAAGTTGTCTGGGTAATACATTAAAATAAACAAATAAGAGAGCTTTATTCGGCTGTGCCAAATTATACTTTGAAATAAAAATTTTAAATATTTTTAGGTAAACAAAATTTAAAAAAAAAAAAAAATTAATATTTTTTTCAAATTTAAAAAAAAAAAAATTTTAATTTATTAGTGAAAAAAATGTTAATGCAAACAATTTTTTTATAAATTCTTTTTTAATTTTTTTAGTGAAAAAAAATTCGAGTTAAAAATATTTTTCATGTAATATTTTACTATGACGTCATATACGTTGTTACAAAGGCCTTTGAAAAATCAACCATTAGATATCCATATTGTCTATATTAATGACTTAATAATCCAGATATAGATAAAAAATCGAGGTTCTCCTGATTTTTTCCTTATATCTCAGCCATTTGTGGGCCTATATTCTTGACTTTAAATAGCAACCGAACCGGGTCTATAGCGGATATATTGATGTATGAATTGTGAATATAAGTTATTTTGGAGCTATGTAAAGTTGATTTCAACATACAAACGGATAGACGGACAAGGTTATATCGACTCCCCTATCTATAACAATCCAGAATATATATAATTTGTAAGTCCACAAATGAAAAATGTAGAAATTACAAGCGAAATGACAAATATATACCCTTGCCACTTATGGTGATTGGTATAAAAATTTAAAAAATTGGACAATTAGTTATAGAAATATAAACTCAATTTTAAATATTTTTTTTTAAATATATTCCAAAATTTCTAGAGAACCTCCCAGTTCCCATTCAGAATTATGCAAGTGTTTTTAATCTAACAAATATTGATATTTAAGGAAAATCATTTGAAAATGGAAGTTGGCTTTTTTGAGACATGCTTTGACTAAGGACCATTATCAAAATCTGAATAGTAAATTTAATTTCTTTTATCGATTTTTTTTTTATTTCGTTCCTTTCATTAATCTTCTTCAAATAAAATATTTTGTGGGAATACAAAAACCATATAAACTTGAGAACTCAGTTTGTTTTAAAATAAAGTAAACTTTCATGTTAATTGATAAATCGTCTACGTTCCCATAAAACGAAACGGGACCATACTAATGCATTGATATTTTAATACAATACAAAAATATTTTGGTGGATATTTAATGAAATGGGGACATTTAATCAAATGAACCGACACCACTTATAATCGCACATATTGGTAAGGGATCATGTATACACTGGCGCTAAATAACAATGATTGAAAAAGAAGCCATATATTCAATATATTCGTATGTATTCTTATTATACTTATATTGATTGTGTTTTGTCTTCAATCTCAATTTGATACAAATTAGCAACCACCATCATCATAGAAAGGGAGTGTGTGGCTGCAAAAGCAATCCGAATAGTTAAACATTTTAATTTTTATTTTAAAATAAAAAAAATTAAGCATTTCATTTGAACTTATAATGATTAATATGAAGTAAATTTATTAGGCTAGTCCCACATTATAATTTAAATAATATACTTAAAGTGACTACTTCTACTTATCAGAACATTAAAGCTGCTAACATTAAAATTAATAATTGCTCTAGAAATAGAACACTCTAGTTTTGTCCGTTGCATAATTCATGAAACTTCTAGAGGATGACACTGTGTATATAAATAGTAACAGCACGTTGCAGTCAGTTAGTCTATATTTAGGCGCTGTTAGAGTTAACATAAACAGTATTACGAGCGTATTCTTGTATATTGTAAAGTGTGTTTTACAAATTTTAAACTACTACTACCCGCTTTTATTTGCAATTAAAAGAATACGGTTTATTTAAAGAAAATAAACCTTCGTTTTTAATAGGTAAAAACGTAACAATATCTTCCTATTGTATGATACCTATGATTCAACGTGATTATGTGTAATGATTTTAAATAATTTTTATATTTGAAATTTCTGCAATATTTTAAATCAATCAAAAAACATTTCCGTTTTATAATGATATAAACAAATAAACTGAGTTTTTCTCAAAAAAATAAAATAAATATTTTTTATTTTCAACATTTATTAACAAATATCCTTAGTGTTCTTTTAGTGCAAGATAAAAAGAGTATGAATATATGATTACGTACAGCAGAACTTAGCACTGTAACTTGCTTGTTATTGATAATTTCCATGATATGAAACATTATATAAAATGTAGTTTTTAAACTCATTAGTTGCAAAAACTTTAACATAAGTACTTACATACATACATATGTATTTATTTATTTATTTAATAAATATCAAAACTGAAGCACTTACATATACAGTGAGCAAAATTTTATTAAAAGCAAACATTTGTCTGCAAATATTTCTCAGGTTATAGAAAAATATTTCAGGGAAATTAATTTTTAGCATTATTTCTCTACCCTTTCGGTACCTAAGAGGCAATGTCTCCTCTATGTTTTCTATTCATTTCATGTCTGGAGATTGAGAAGGATGGTCCAAAAATTCATATTCTTTATCCTCTGCTGACTTGTAAATAAAGATATTGGAATTTTTTTACCGGAAGTGGTACTCAATAACTCGAATAAAATATGTTTGAAAAAGTTTAACGAGGATTCCGAAATACAGTTTCATTTAAATAAAGCAATAAATCTGATTCTGCAACATAATGTAACGGATGACCCGATAAACTAGACGATAGTCTGCTGGACTACCAATCTGAAGGTTGCGAGTTCGATTCCCGCAACAAACGTCATGAATTGCACTATGCTGTTCATAGAGTTCGGAAATACTTATAGTTTTTCTCAATCACTTTGTGTAGTACTTTTTGATTAGCAAATATAGTGAAGAATATCCTTATTCTTAAATTTACAGCATAAAAAATCATAATTATGTTGGTTTCAAAAAAGGCACTTTTTTCAACAAATTTTCATTTTCTTCATGCCCTAAGTTGATCTTGAGGCAGTAAACTATTGCTATATTTCTGTAGTTGTTTTTTTTTATTTTTTGAAAAAAAAAATTTTAAATTGTTGTTTTTTAAATAGCAACCGAGCCGGAAGAATTCTGAGATATTGATGTATGAATCGTGTATGTAAGTTATTTGGGGGCTTGTTACCCTGCATAATTGTTAAATTATAAAACACTATTTTAGCACATTTGTATCCCTTTAAGCCGCAAATACATAGAACGCTATAAAATATGTTCGGGGAAATTGTCATGAAAACTTGACTTTAATTGAATTTCGCTGACTGTATTCAGATTATTTATTATTTTGTAAAAAAAAAATACTGTAATATGTAAGGACATGTTTTTTGTACTTAATAAGGTGGTATTCCATTCTCGGCATTGTGTTTTTAATTATTTGATTTGCAACATTTATACAATAAATTCGATCATCTTTAAACAACTGTTTGAGATTTTGATAAATTATTTTAAAAACAAAATGAATTAATTTTTAGCACGCCTAAATAATGTTAGACTATGATCTGATGATCTGTAGATTGGCTACCGATTCGAAACCGTTAAAAGTTATGGTAACGATAATTAGTTGGATAACGATATTTTAACGGTAACGGTTTTTTTTCGCCATGCATGCAAAAGTAGTAGTATTGAAGAAAAACGTATGTATTGTATTCTTTAATAAATTGCGCCCTAATGTACAGATTTAAGTGTTTTGCTGTTTTTGTATTTTGTTAAATAAACACCAATTATAACCAACTTTATACCCAACTAATTAAAAATGTTACTTGATAAACTTGTTGAGCAATGAATTTGTTTGATTTTGTTTGTTTTATATTCAATTGACAGTTACCAGTGTTGCAAGTTTAGCCGTTTCAATACTAGATTTAGTTTTTGCAATTGACTTTAAGTCTCGCAATTTACAGTTCACCATTTTTTTGTATATAATATTCTTGTGCATGCCCTAAGTTTACATTTTATAATTTAATTGCATATGAATATGGTTGGTGAAAATTAAAAATAAATAATAATATTTCGCGGATTTTCAACAGGTTTTATTGTTTCCTCTTATATCCTGGCAACACTGACAGTTACTCACAAATTAAAAGATTAATTAATAATGATTATATCAGATCCAATGTTGAAATGTAAGACAACAGTTGAAAGCAATTTTTTTAACAATTAACTTAAAATGATATGGCACATAAAAATACATATGTAGTTAAAATAAGCGAGTGAAGGCACACAAATATCAAAAGGCTTGAATTTAATGAAATTTTATGAAACTCCTCGGCTTACCTATACCTAAATATTTATATTCTCCTTTTGTGCTTACTTCAATGTATGATAAGCTCTCCTAAAGCTTCTTTTAGGCGTTTATCAGAACTAACAATATTGTCAGATATCTGACAATCGTGTGAACGCAGGATTTTATATGATGCTCGAGTTTTTAACATCGGACTACGGCATCATTGTCAGATACATAAAAAACATAAACAAAGTGTTTGATCGCGAAATGTCTATTGTGACTATGACAACATTTTTGCCATTTTGGGGGCGGATTTTCATGCATTTATTATAGGAAAATATACGCCTAAAATATGCACTTATATTTTTGTGCAGAAATATAAAATAATTATTGATCACTTAATGTCCAAAAAATACACAACAGTGTTCCCAGCGGTTAAAATTCTTTAAATTATACCAGGAATTAAATAGTTAAAGTTTTCAAATTATAATTGTTCTTCTGAGATAACGATGGATATATTAATTATAATATCTTGGTATGAATACTTACTTATTTAAAGCCATAATCTTTAGAGCTTCCATCTTGATACTTGCCTTATAAAATCATCAATATTTTGATCGTATGTACAATTCGTAATTCTGCGAGAAGTCAATTGGTTACTTTATACATCCCATGTAATCTAGAGTAAAGACAATTGTCTTTTTTATTGCTTAGGATATACACGTGTTAAAATAACTACACACGTAGCTAGTTATGTAACTAGCTGTCATCCAAAATAATAGGTAAAATCCCTTGTTCAGAACAATCTCCTAGAACTTAACTTTCTTAACTTTAAACCTTTAAAACTTGCCAATGATTTTGTTTTTAACCCGTACATGTACCTTAGAGTGTCACTTAGAATTAAATTTTTTGAAATGTTGAGACAGTACCCCCCGAAAACTTTCATAATGACATATAATACCACCAAAAAAATTTTACTTGTACATGAGTTTTTGCCTTCTTAGGATACCGCTAACCTATTCGCAGGTATAACCAAAAAAAAATATATTTTTTAACGGCAGTTTCAAAACTCCAATTTCAAATTTTTAAAAATTTTGTTAAACAAATTTCAGAATTTTTTGATCATCACATGGGGATTTATTAACAACATAATAGGGAATAAAAATATGAAAAAATATGACAATACCTCCTATAGTTTTTCCGTACCAGCGAGTTCAATTGAGATTTTCGAGAAAAACTAACAAAAACTTAAAAAAAATAATTTTTTACCCTTGTAAATGCACCTCAAAACTAAATCGTGCCGACTTAGCGATTAGGGTTGTCCTTCTTAGAACAAGCTAACAAAATTTTTGGTGGTATTTTATGTCATTTCGAAAGTATTCAGGGGGTACCGTCTCAACATTTCAAACAATTTAATTCTAAGGGACACTCTAATGTACATACGATGTTTTCTGACAAATTTTGCTTTTGATGAAAAAAACTGAAAGAGTTATAAACTTCTTTGTTACGCCTTATTGTTGACATTGTTAGCTCATCAGCCTGGAACTATGGAAACACTACTGAACTGAGAACTACAAAAAAAAATCGTATGTGTTGCTGTGGCCTTATCTTGCTATAAAGTTATTTTTCAACGACATTTGCTTTTCAACATCAACGATTTCTTTGTAAAAAACCAGGTTTGTTATTAAAAATATTTATTGATAGGCTCAGCAGGCGTATAAAAAAAAACTTTACATATTTCTTTGTTCACCATTTCTGATATCGTGAAATAACTCTCAATGAAAATGCTACCAACAACAATTAAATAATTCGCAATTCAAAAGATGTTCATACATATGTATGATTGATAAAAAAAATTAGTTTCAATGCCGCTGAAGTACACCGACTGCTTACCAAAGCTTATGGTGAATCTGTTCCATCGGTTTCGACGTGCGAGAGATGATTTGTGCGGTTCAGAAATGGTGATTTGACTGGCATAGGCCAGTCAAAAAATTTAGAAGACCAAGAATTGGATTCATTACTCCATGAAGATTGTTATCAAACTCAACAAGAGCTTGCAATATTATTGTGAGCTACTCAATCAGCAAAATTTAAAATGTTTGCAAGTAGCAAGATTCATCCAAAGGCAGGGAAATTGGGTACCATACGAATTCGTATGAAAGTAGATCCATTAAGATAACCCGAAGCGTAAGATATCGTATGTGAAGCCTGGCCAACCAATCGAATCCATGGCGCTAAGATATTACTCTGTATTTGGTGGGAGCAAAAGTGTCTGACCATCACAGGGTCACACTCTTTAATGGAATCTGAGGGGGAAAACCAAGACCTGTATGAATAACATATAAAATATATCCCGCTCATTAGGAAAAACTTTAATTAAATTAAAGGTTAAATAATTTAAATCAACAGCATTTCTAATCAACCAATAATCATCTGAGTAATAAATGTTAAATGAACTATTCTTACAATATCAATTGAATATTTATTAACGCAACCAAATGCCGTTTTAATAAAAATACCTCATTTAATTTTATGCAAAATATATATGGACATATTTTATTTATTTATTATAATGATTTTATTTTTGTTCATTAATAATTAAACATTGTTTTGTCTGATTTTTATCCTATTTAGTACATACTCGTATATGTATGTATATGAATAAAAAATACAAATATTTTTATTATTTTTTATAAATTTAATTTAATATGTATGTAATATGGATGTTTTTAATTAGTATTAAATATTAATAGTATTATGAGTTATTATTAATTTTATGTCGCCTCATATTGCATAATTTAAATGTATTTTATTTTATTTGTTCTAAATTATGTAAAAGTAGCAGATTACACAGAAAAATATTTATTTAAGCACACATACATACAACTAAAATAGAAATTTAAAAAAAAAATAAAAAATCGTGTACACTTAAACATGCTCAAAAATATTGCGGCTTAGAAATTTTTAGAAGTTGACTTTATATTCTTAGCTGCGCATTCTTCTATGTTGTATAAAACAGATCCATATCGTATATTTTATAGCCATCTAAAGTTGGAATTCTAGGAATTTTTTTTAAAAATTAGCAATGTTCAGGATCGAATGACTTTAGAACGCATAACAATTACTCATCTTTCAACAACAAGTATCTCTAAAATTGAAAAGTATCCTTTAACAAAAAAGAGACCACTAATTTATAATACCAATGTGAAAATTATAAATTGGTAATCAAACAATTTGCTTCATAAAAGAACATTAATTTTAATGCATTTTATAGGAACCAAACCAATTTTGATATGTCTGACATATTTATGACTGAATTAATATAATGCGCCTTAAGGCATGCTTTAGAAACTGGCCATATTAAAAATGTAATAATAACCCAGCGGGAAAAAATGATAGGACTTCAGTTTGTAGGCCTTCCAAAAGGCATACTTACACATTCTAAAAGATCCGATACTCATTCCACACTGCCTGCTCTTAGAAGGTGTTCAAGATGGCCTATGAATCCCCTTCTTATAACTAGTGGTTAAATAAAAATAGTCTACATCAAAAACTAAAATACTCTGCATCTCTTTGATTAGCTCTCTCTACAAAATTTACAACAATAAATTGCTTGATGTGGCTTCTTATTTATTTTTTGGTTTTTTAAGTATGTAATCAGAAATTATCATGTTTCAAAAAATTAAACAAACAACTTCAATTTAATTCTTATTTTTATTTTATATCTTCTAATAAGACTTTAATTAAATAGGTCTTCCATGGTAGACGTTCTATAAAACTTGAAAATGGACGACTTTTCATAGGCCGTCCTTTGATGCCTTTTTATAATGCTTTTTCTCTCTTTTAGGCACTTTATTAGGCCTTCTCATGTAGCCCTTCCATAAGACTTTGCAGGCTTTGCAGTAGTCCTACATTTCTAGGCATTACATATGACATTCCTCTACAGGCCTTTCATTAGATCATTAATAACAGGTTTTTGTACAGGCATAGCCCTTCGAATAGCCCTTCCAAAGTAGACCTTCTAATAGCTCTTCTCAATTAGGCCTTCTAGAAGCCCTTGCAAAGTAGGCCCTCTAGTAGCCCTTCCTAAGTAGGCCTTCTCTCAGCCCTCAAACAGCATCGCGTGTGCAAGGCCTTTTGGCTCGCAATGACACGCCGTGTAAAATTGAAATGATTTTGCAATGCGGCTAGAAGTGCTTGTGTCTGCAAAATAAGGCCTTTAGGAACGCCTCTTAACTGCATCTTTTTTCCCGCTAGGAATATTTACTCAAAAAAGGGTAAACTTTTTAGCACAACCCAGCAGTTCTAGGAGACTGTCCCGAACTAGTGATTTTTGACCTATCATTTAGGGTGACAACTAGTTACATAACTAGCTACGTGACTAGTTAATTTAACAAGCGCATGTTCTTAGCAGGGTGTCAATTGATCCATTTTGATTACAATGAGACTGTCTGATAGCTGGTCCAAAGTATTCAACGCATTGGATTCACATACTGGTTACAAAGCGTCATTTCCTTACTAGCTACCAAACTCCTTACTTGATCAGCTACACAACTACACAGAGAAAACAGATTCGTGATAGCAACCGAATTTGTTGCCAATTGAATGATTCTATCTTAGTGACCGAATTTTACAGTTGTGACTACAATATTTTGTAAGGGATAACTAAAGTTTGGTTTTCTCAACTGAAATTCTTCTTTATCAACTAACTTTCTGTTGTTAGAACTGAAAAATTCTATGTGTGCAGTCGAATCATTCGATTGGCAACAAATTCGGTTGCTATCACGAATCTGTTTTCTCTGTGTAGTTATTTTAACATGTACGAGTGCTAATTGACCTTAAATAGTCAGCTAAAAAGTATGACAGTCTAATAAAGGAAGGTTTGTTTACCTTCCTCCGACAACTCTCCAATGTATTGCTTTCTAAAGTGCAGTACAAAATAAACGTTTAAAGTGACTTATTTATATAAGAGACACTAAAGTGACTATTGACTTCATGCAATGTTACATGGGATATCAGTATACTTAAGCAAAATTAAAAATAAACTGTATGAGAATTATAACAACACATTTGTATAAAACCAGTTTGTACGAATTACTCACAAAACGTTTAAAGTGACTACACTCTAGATTACTTAGAGACACTTAATTGGCAATTATCTTCACGCTAGATTACCTGGGATGTATAAAGTAACCAATTGTCTTCTCTCGGCACTACAAAGAGCACATACGTATCAAATGACAAAAAATATATAAATTGAAGTCAGTCAAGTGATAAGATATAAGTGACAATTACTGTATATAGGGGATCCAATGACAACTTGCATAACTGCTGGGAAATATGTTTGAAGAAAAAAACTTATACTTAATTTTGCTATTTTTTTGAAAAGTTTTTATTATTTTTCCACGTACTTTTTTTCACTGTCATTTTAATCCAAATAACATATAATGATTTAGAAAAGATGATGTCTGAAATATTTTTATATTAAAATAATAATTTGTTGGAATAAGTTTCGGCTAGAATTGTGTGTATAAGTTTTTTCTGTCTCTCTCTTTAGTTGACCGATTTGGCACATTTTCAATACCAAACATTTCTGATCCCTGTAGGGACTAACGTACCTTCAACAGGCTTATAGGTGGAATCAGGGCACACTTATAAAGGTGACTGCATCACTACAACAAATACAACAATACAAAAACAACAGGAACTTTGTTTTTGTTAAAATGTAGATGAAATGTCAAAGTTGCCTGTTGTTGTTTTTGCTTTTGGGCAACCACAAGTGAATTGACAATTCAAACTGAATAAAAAAAATAATCAGCTGTTTCATCGCAGTCACATTTCTAAGTGTGCCCTGGGTGGAATTTTATAAGGACCCAGAATAAATACTTTTGTGGGTCTGCAAAGAAATTTCAATGTGTTACAAAATTAATGCTTTCGTCATTCATCCAAACTCATTAAAAGCGTTGCGAATACATTGCTACATCGCATTTCATAAGGATTAATTATATCTAGTCGAATGAAATGCAGATACATTCCTATGTATGTTTGCTCTTTAGTTTATGCGTTTTAGAGTCTAATCAATTTGAATTGTATTGATTTGCTTCAATATTATAATTTTAATAATCTATTCAGTAACACAACGAAATTTCTATGATGTATAGCTGAATTTATTTTGTATTCTATTCGCATAATACTACTACTACTCGTACAAGTGGTTGTGAATACTCTTTCTATTATTATTTGTTTAATTCTATTATTTGATTAAATATCAATACCATTATTTTACCTATTTTATTACAATAATAATAAATAGATATTTCTAAATTTTAGTAAAAATGTATTATTTTATTGTATTTTCTCTTTTAGGGCTTTTTTTTTTTGCCATGTTTGAATTATTGTATATGAGATAATTAAAAATAAAAGTTGTAAGTATTTGGTTACAATTAAATTTATTGTATTGATTACATCATTATGAGTGTTTGTTGCTTAAACTCTAGTTAATTAAGGAAATGTTACTAAACAATAATGAGTGATTAAATTGATGAATATTTGCAACTGTTTTGCAAATAAATTATACATGATTTATGTTTGTAATATGAATATTATTTCATTTAATTTTTTTTGTTTTATGAAAACACAAGTTTATTTAATTAAAAAAAAATATATCAAAATAAATGTTTAGTGATATTTTATATAACAATAAAATAATAAAAAAAAACCAAATCTACATGCAGTTTAATTTCAATTTAAATATTAAAGTAAATTTTGTAAGTATGGGATAATGAGTAAGTAATAATGAATATTTAGTAAATCAAACCACACCAAAATCTTCAAATATAAATCTACCCAGCAAATACTTGCTGATGACTTTCAAGTACCGAACAACTTACTTTGCAATGAATACTTCATACCATATGCATGACTAAGCAAAAGCTTTGTAATGACTTACATATACCCTGATATCAGCCATTAAATGATTACAATTGTGTTACTTTTACCTTATCTATATATATAAAAATTAAATGGTCCATGTATGTAATGGCATCACGTGAGAACGGCTGGACCGATTTAGCTGATTTTTCTTTTATTCGATTCGAAGTTTTCAGGAGATGGTTTGTAAAGAAAAAAAATTAAAAAAAATCAGTTAAAACTCGGAATTTTTTTTATTTGAGTCCAGTCAACTGTAATAAAAAAGCTCCCAAAAGTATGCAGTACAAATTTAGATATTTTATTTGCAAATAGATAAGAACAGGAAGAACTAACATTAGTAAATGCTACCGGGCAAAGCCGGGCGGTCAACTAGTTCATAATAAATTTTTAAATTTATTACAGGTTTATAAAACAAATTTTGTATGGAAATTCAGTTTTATAAACCTTTTATATTATTAAAAATTGATTATGAATAAGGGGGTTAGAAAATATATAAAGAATAACTTTTTAAAGACAATTTGTAATAGAGTTAATAGTAATAACTTAAGTTCTTATTTGTAAGGAAACGTAGTGATGACTCCTTTTTTGTAAGCATTTGCGGTAAGTACTTGCTTTGATATAAATTAAATTTTCTCAATCTTAATCATTTTTCAATTGAACAAGTAAGTATGTTATATTCAGCTGTTCCGAATCTTGTATTTTTTTTATTTATTTACAATAAAATATTTGTCTGATATATTGGGGATGTGGTCAATTATTGGCCGATCCTCACAAAAGTTGCTAGAAAGATTTAGGTTCATATAAAACTAGTTTATGTCCAATTACATCACGATATTAATTATTATAAGAAAATTATTAAGTAATTTTCTTAGGGGTCCTTGAATTGTTGCCCGTTTTTTGACATTCTTTACAGTATAATTTCAGAGTACTAAGAACTAATTTATGCAACATTTTATGAGGATTGCCGCATAATCAACAAATTTATGACTGCTAAATTAGTATTCCGGGGGGACATTTGGTGAAATCAGGGTCCCATTTTCAATTCCAAACAAACCTTATCAACAGAGAGCATTTGTGGACAATTTCATATTCGGGCTGACAATCTTATGAGGAGCCAGAATATATATACTAATGTGAGTCTGCAACAAATATTTTGATGTATTTATTTGATTAGCAGAAAGGTAAACAAATAGTTTCAGGAATGGTAAAAACTAATTCAGCGTTAAATTAATTAATAATGCACTTAATGAATTGATTCAATCTTTAAATGATTAAATTTGTATACCCTTCACCATTAGTGGCCATGGTATATAAGTTTGTCATTTCTACATTTTTCATTTGCGACCCCACAAAGTTTATATATTTGGATAGTGTCCGCCTATCCATCTGTATATTGAAATCAAATGGCCGTAGCCCAGAAATAACTTACATACATGATTCATTCATAAACATATCCGCTACAGACGTGGCTCGGTTGCTATTTAAATCGAGAAAATTGGCCCAGATATAATGAAAAAACCAGGACAATTTAAATTTTTGACTTATTTTTGATCTGGACTACAAAGTCATTAATATAAACAAAATGGATATCGAATGATACATATTTCAAAGACATTTGCAACGACATATGAAATGTCATAGTAAGTGAGGCGTACAATGGGTTAAAATATTTTCTAAATGTAATTTTTTTTTCACCCAAAAAAATGTTAAAAAAAAAATTGCCAATTGGTGTCGTAGTGTTGTAGCGTTGTATGTCGTAATTTTTTTTATTAATATTTTGTTTTTGTTTCAAAAAATTTAGTGTGGAAAATATTTTTCACAAACAACTTACAATGCTACGACTTCGATTGTGAATTGGGCAAATATTTTTAAAAATTTTTTAATAACAATAAAAAAAAATTGATTTTAAATTTTCTTAAATTAAATTAAAATATTATTTCTTCATTCAGTTTTGTTTAGCTTTTAATCATTTACAAAATTAATTGAAAACAATTAAGAAATAATGGATCGATTTCTGTCAGTTTCAATAGGCTTCGTGCTAAACTTGTTTGAAATATCTTCAAAATTGCGACCTGTACTTTGCGCACAATCTTTACATGGACAGCCAGCCAGACGGATGGACGGACATCGTCTTAGAAAGTGATACTGAGTCGATATATATTTATAGTCTTTGCTTGAATTAAAGTTGGGTTCGATTTACTTTTAGATTAACTAATCAGATTATTAATTGGCATTAGATCTTGACAAACATTTCCAAACATCAGAGCCGATGCGGCAGGGATTAACATTTTCAACCTTATTTTGCAAATAGCTAACTGTTAAAATTAGAGTTTTTAAAATATTATTGAAATTTCGTTTAAAAACTTTTGGAAAATGTAAAATTTTGGATTTAAAATTTTATGATCTTTTTGCATCAAATAATAATGGTGTTGTTTGACCTGTTCGCACTGGAGTACCTGTGGTTGCTGTACGAGAAAGTCTCTACACGGATCAATCTGAGCCTACTGATCGACGTGGTACACAATTGCGAATTTCATTCTAAAAGTTGATCTGGGGATGTTTCCATATAATATTCACAACGGCTACATTAAATGTCAATAGATTAATTTTTCTTGCAAGAGAAAATTACTACTTTTTGTACAATCTTATTATGAGCGATGAAGCACAATTTCATTTAAATTGATATGATAATAAACTGAACTGCTGAATCATTGAGCAATACATCAGCAACAATTACACCCTCTCAAATTGACGGTTTGGTGTGCAATTATGGCTGATAGAGTTATCGGTCCATATTTTTTTGAAGCTAGGGACTCAGAAACCGTCTCCGGGCGGTATATCCCTCTTGCTGGAACCATAATCCTGACATATGGTTCCAGCAAGATGGAGCTACAGCTGATACCGCGAGAGATTCTGCGAGAACTTTTTGATGATCGTATAATTAAAAAAAATGCTGATTTTGTGTGGCCACCTCATTCCTCTGATTTGACGGCCTTTGATTTTTCTATCGTCTCTAGAAGTGACGGGCTTACGTCAACAAACTACAAAACATTGGAGCCTGAAACGTTGTACAACGTTATGCTAAACGTCTTAAAAAAAGTCATTAACTGCCAACAGGAAAATGGAAACCATTTAATGGATGTAATTTTTTCGTACTTTGCTAAAAAAGTTTTACTTTCATTAAAAAGTAAAATAAAACAAGTAATAAAGTATATGGACTGATCGTTATAAAATTTGGCTGTATTAACTTTTGAATATATATAACTTATTTGTATTAAATTTTACCGGAATACCAACATTTTTAAGAGATTTATGCTAGTTAAAGTGATTTTCGGAAGTGGAGCTTTTATGGGAGCTATGACTAATTATGGACCGATCATCACTATATTTTGTCGTCTTATATAAAACTTAGTTGTGCTGAATATCGTTTCGATATCTATGTAACTAAGATATTTATGAGAGCTTGACTATTTTCAGATGGGTGCAAGGAGAAACAAAGGACCAAATTCAATAGGCTTCGTCCTTGGGGCAATAAAAGACATCAACACTAACCCAATATACCCTCCCCACTATGGTGGTGTAGGGTATAAAAATCACACTTACAAGTGCTGTTTTTGTTTTCACATAGTTTTTTAGGTCTTTGAGTTTCCGATCTATGTGTATTTATCTATTGTTCAATCATCAAAATTATTTATTTTTTCAAACTTCTTTGTTCTTTGAGGCCGTCTAAATATTAAGAAAAAGTGTATATCTTACTCATTTTTTGAAATAAAAACAATATAATGAAATATATCTTTGGCATTTTTTTTTATTATTTTTTTTTTTGTTTAATATTCATAATTTGTTTTATTATTATTGTTATGTATTCATTATTTAAAAAAAAATGTTTGTAAATCAATAATAAACTTAAAAACAAACGTTTCTTATTTATTTATATAAAAATATGATTAACTATGATTGTTTATATGGTTAATTTGTGTAAAAGAAAATAAAAAATAATAATAGTAATAGTAATGTAATAATTAATTAATTAAATAAAACAGATCATTAAATGGCTACAGCAAAAATAAAATTAAAACATAATTATAATTATACTTTCATTCATTCATTAAATGCAAAATTGATATGACTTGAGGGAAAATGATTATATTTTTATATTAAAAAAAAGAGACAAATTAAAAATGTTAGAGAGTAGAAGAGAGAAACAAAATTAATCTCAAAATGCTAAGAGAAAAAAAATAAAAACTTATATAAGTGGTATTTAATAAAATATGTAGTTGCAATTGGACAAAAAGTAAAAGAAAATTTGTGAGTTTGGTTTACAAAATTTGTGGTTTCATAAGTATTACTTAAAAAACTAAAACTACTTCTAGCAGTTTGTCTTACAAAATCATAGAATTCTTTTTGTTTTTATTTTTTTTTTTGAAAGGTATTAATAATAAAAAATAATAAATTTACAAGATTTTCAAATAAATCCCTAAACTCTGCTAGTTATTAATAAAGATTTTATTCATTTAAATATGAATTAATAAATAAAAGAGTTTATGAACTTTTAAGCAAAATAAAACTTAAATTCCTAATGCCAATACTTTTTATTTATTTTTTATCTTTGTATGTATATAAAATGATTTTTTGTTTTTTTTCTTTTCTTTTAATTTTTAAATGATGGAGGGGTTTTGCTTTGTTGTTTAAGTTTCAAAATAAAATTGTTTTAATTACTAAATCTTAAGTTAAAGTTTTATGATTTTCTTTTCAATTTCATATACAAACTACCCTTATATTAATAATAATAATAATAATATATTTTGTTTCTATAATTCTTAATGTTTGTTATGCTTAGTTATGTTATTTTTAATAAATGTTATCAAAAAGTTAAAACAAATCAATATTTCGTAATAGGGCGGTTGTCAAATGTTTTCGAGTTTTTTTCTAACTTCTATTTTTTAAGCAAAAATCAATATAAAATATGGGAAATTTTATTAACTTATACAACAAATAAAAAAAATCTTTTGTAAAGTATTTTTTTTTAAATTTTAGTTGGTTGTTTTTCTGTCTAACAAATTATTATAATTTAACATAAATATTTAATATTTGTGGTTTAGTTCTTTTTTGTATAATTATTTCAATATAAAAAGGGAAAAATTGTTAATTATAATTCATAATTATTCAGCAATTTTTTTACGCAACTTATGCAATTTATATTTTCAAATTAAATAAAACAATTTCTTACTTAAATATAATACGAGTTTCGTTACGTTTTTATAATGGTTGGTTGGTTGTTTGTTTTTTGTTTGTTGGTGGCGTTAGTTGTTGATTTATATGATTGTTTTTCAATTACAAAACCTTTAGAGTTTCAAGTTTATTATTATTTTTTTCATTCTTTCATTTCTTATCAATTTGTTCCATATTTTTTTTCAATGATATTTAAAGATAAGTTTTATCTAGTTTCAAATTAATACAAAATTTTAACGAATTTTGATATAAAGGGGCATTTGTTATAGTTAATGAACGATAAGCTTAATGTAAAAGAGTTTTAGTATAAAAAAATTCTTTATAAAGTTTAATTTTTAAAATTCATCGTTCAAATTATATCATCAATTGATTTGTAATAAGTCAATATTTGAGGTTTAAGTTGAAAGGTTTTAGTAAATTATTCAAATATATCGTTAACTGATTCAGAAACACGTCTAGAATACAGTTTTCAAATTTTTAGATGAAAAACACTCAAAAAGTATTCGAAAACTGAGTGATTTTCATAAATAAATTTTAAAATTATTTTGCGGTTTCTTTTTTTAATCACACCCTTAAATATGTTTGTGTTTCTTCTATATTTTATTCAAAGGTTTGAAAGATTTAATTCCTAATTCGATTTTCAAAATCAAATTAAATAATCCTCTTAACAATTCCATTAAACCATTCAGCACGAATTAATTCACTGTCTTAATTTCTTAGGACTTCAAATGTATTGAATTGATTCCTTTAAGAATTTATTCATTATAGAATTAATTCCTTGCTGAATATTTAATTTAAATCTATTACAAAATAGCTTTAAAAATGTATCGAATGATTTAGAAACACTACTGCAAAATAATTTTGAATTTTTTGTATTGAAAACACTAAAAAATTATTTGAAAACTAAAGGCCTGTTTCACGATGTCGAAAGAAAAATGATTCGAACAAATTTATATGAAAACTATTCGAAAGAATTTTAAAAACTGAGTGTTTTTCATAAAAATTTGTTCGACTGATTTTTCTTTCGACATCGTGGAACAGGCAGAAAGTGATTTTTTTACAAATTTTTAAAAAAAAATGTCTGTAGGTGTTACTGAATTAGGCATTTAAATTATCCTCAATTCAAATCTATTACAAAAAAAGAATTTGTACAATTTGTTTCAATGCATTTGTTTCATTTTGCATGTTGTAATGGCTGAATTATGGATGGCAACCGATCTTCAGATGGGTTGTCAGAGGGCAACCACAAATTTCTGGTTGCCAATTTGGCAACAGAAAATGATAGCTGTCAGTTGACATCTGTAATACCATTTTGGAAACAAACAACTTAACTTTAGTTCAGCTGCCATCCATAATCGAGCCATAAATGATTGAAAAATAAACAAAACTGATTGAAGAAATTACATTTTAAGTCAATTTGTATTAGGGCCTAATTCAGAAACACAATTTTAAAATTTTTGTATGAAAATCACTCTGTTTTGAAATAATTTTTGAATGTTTTTGATACAAAACTTAGAAAATTATTTGCCTTTCGTCTTTCTGAATTAGGCCTTTAGATTTGAATTAAAAAGAAATTTAGGGCCTAATTCAGAATTACGAAAGGAAAACAATGTTTGTATGGAAAAACACTTAAAAATTATTTAAAAACTAAGTGATTTTCATACAAAAATTTGAAAATAGTTTTTCTTTCATAATTCTGAATCAGGCACTTAATCATTCAATGTTATAAATTAATTCCATTATGAATTACAATAATTCAATGATGAATGAATTCTATATAAATAAAATCTATTCAATGAAGCTATTAGATGATGGAAATGGATTTTTGGAATGGAAATGGCTGAAATTGTTTAATTCCGAATTAAGATTTGAGTAAATTAAGCTTGCAATTGAATTGATTAATTCAAAACTCTGATTCGATTCAAAATGTTTTGTTTTTTTCATTGCTTTGATTTGATTTCCAAAATCATTTGTTTTTTTTTTGGTCATCGATCTTTTTTTAATTTCGAAATCGTTTGAATTGAACTGTTGATGATATATGAAATTTTAACATGATATTAACAATATTGTGATAGTTTCTTAGTTTTATTCTGGCCCTTAAGATATTTTTTCTTTAAAAATTCCTTTTCTTTTGTCTTTATTAACTGATAGCTTTTAGTTTTTTTTTTTTAAATAGTTAATAGTTTTTTTTTAATTTTGAGATCATGAAAAAAAATTGATAAGCCGATTTGAAGTGATTTGGGTTTTAAAACTACAAGCTATCAGCTAGGTACAAAGACATTTTATTTAAAAGGTATTCCGTTGTCGAAACATTCTAAAAACAGCTCAAATGGGTTTCCAGAATGTTTTGAACAGATTTATATAAAAATATTAAAATAATCATAGGGTAGAACTATTTTTTAGGAACTCAGTGTTTCCAATTTAGTATTGAACAACATTAAAGACCTTATTCATAATCAATTTTTAAATTTATTACAGGTTTATAAAATAAATTTTGTATGCAAATTTTGTTTTATAAAACTTTCATAAAATTAAAAATGAATTAGGAATTAGGGTGTAAGGATTTTCAAAGATTTATGAATATAGTTGAAAAACCGGGTCTTTTGAATTCTAATGAATGCTGTGCAGCAGTCGGTTCTTCATATTAGAGAACGGAAAGTATTACTGTTACAACAGCATTAGTTATAAAATATGAAAAGATAAAATGTTTGAATGGAAACTAACACTGTGTGAAAAATTTCAATATTTTCAGGAACGTCCATTAATCTAATTAAATTATTTCATGAATTTAATGATCACTTTTTTCTTTCTTCAGTTTCGAAACTTTAAAAATTATTGTAAGTGATTAAAGGATTTATTAATCACTAAGTTTGTGCCTTTTTAGGTCAAATGTTGAGTTTGAAATATAAAATAAAGAGCCGTAACAAAAGCTTAAAGTTAAAATTGATTCATTTTTCACATTCTTAATTTACAATTAGCATGATGTTAGTAAAAAAACTATAGAACCAAAATTTAGCTCTAATTACTAAAATCATTAATACAAAACAGTTTAAACTATATAGACAGTTTAGAATTGAAGAATATTAAACAATTTCTTAAAATTTTAAACAATTTCTTCAAATTTTAAATAATTTCTTAAAAACAATTTACAATTTTCAAACACTTTCAGCTTAAACCAAAAACACTTAAGGTTTTACTACATAACTTCATTCGAAAATGAAAATAATCATTATAGCAATTTGAAACTATTTGCTCTCGTATTGAATTATGTAGTAACCCCTTTAGGATATTACAAAACTATCTTATGCCCCCTTAATGATATAGTTTTACTAATTTTAAAAGAGATATATATTAAGGATTTACCACAAAGTATTTGTTTGTTTTTTTTCTTTTAAATCTTTAATAAACATTTCTTTTAAAAAAATATCGTATATAAGTAAATTTTATAAACTTAGTTTATAACTTAAATTATTATTATACAAATTATTAATATATATTCATACATATATATTTAATATGTTAAAGTATTAAATTTCCTGTCATCATTTTTTTAAAAAAATATAAAGAATTTAAGAACATGATTGTTTACAAAAAAAAAGTTACGTTTTTCTAACTCTTTCTTTCTTTTTTTTAAATTTAAAATTAAGTAGTTGAAAGTATTTAGAGTACTCTTTTATAAAAGTAGATTTTTTTGTTTGTGATTGGTGTTTTAAATTAAAGGTTTTTGTTTTGTTTTTTGTCAATAAGTTATAAATATATAAGTATAGTACAGTATCATCATCATCATTCATTATTATTATAATAAGTATTTTAAATTGTTTTTTTTTCTTATTTTGTTTTGTTTTTTTTTGACACTTAATTCCATATAAATATAATAATTTTATTTTATTTTTATTTTTTGTTTTCCATGTATAGATTATTAAGTATTTATTGTATTTAATGTCTCCTTTTCAACTTAATATTTTCTTTCTGTGTAATTTTGGTTAAATTTTGTTGCCTTAAATTGTTGTTTTTTTTTTGTTTGTTTATAGTTGGAGTTTTTCTGCAAATTTAAGGTGATACATATGGTGGGGGCTTGCGATATGATGGCGTGGCCGGTGATTTCCCTCTTGCTTCGCGACCACCTACTACAACAGCTGGCGGTGGAACATATTCATCGACATCATTATCACCTAAAATTAAACTTGATTACTTTAATGTTATTAAAACTAACTACTACTACAAAAAGAGTTTGTGTATGAAGTGTTAGGGTGTTGTTTTGGAATTTGGTAACTTACCATTCATATTTGAGGTATTGTATGAGGGTGGTAATAGTGGTGGCTTCTCATCTTTTAAAATAATAGGACTCTTATTACCAATTTCAGGTTTCTCATCTAATTCATCTTGAAAGATGACAGGTATGCCTTTGGTACGGAAAGATTTGCGTTCTTCTTCGTCACCTAGAAGAGAAATTTTTATGTTTTTTTTTTTATATTTTAAAATTAGAACTTGAATTTAAATCAGTAACTAAACATGTATAGCTTTATTTGCTTTATAGTTAATAGCTCATGATTCCATATAGTCTTAATTAATTTCGAATTTTAAATAAAATAATTTTTTTTAACATTTTCCATATTTATTTGTAATATTTTTCCAGAATCTTTACTTATTCGAAAGTAATAATTTTGCTAAACATTACTGGAAGGAAACAACAATTTTCGGACTTAAAGCCGGTCCAAATATGTTAAAACTTGTTACACAGGTTCTTACAACAAGTCTCTCAGTCAATACGGACGGTTCTAGGAATGGAGATCGAGTTGGCGTAGGTGTCTATATTCAGGAGTTTGAAACTAAGCTATATTTTAGAATTCCAAATGAATGTAGCACTGTTCAAGCTGGAATATCGCTCATTAAGAGAGCGGCTAACTGACTCAGTTATAACAAGATATCTGGCAGGGATATTCGTATATATACTGACAATAAAATCTCTGACAGTTGTGTACATAACATCTAATATAGTCCAGGAATGCCGGGCATCCTTAAACAGTATGACGAGTCATACAACTGTCGTACTTATTTGGGTACGTGGACACGGAGATATTTTGGGCAACTGTGTTGCTGATGCTTTGTGGGAAAAATGCGCCTATGCGGGATTCCGTTATCTAATTGCAAGCTACAAGTTTGTAACTTTTACTATGAGATTAAATAGTCTTTCAGAGCTTTTGAACATGAAGCTAGAGTGCATCAATGTCTTTATCAGAAACAATAATCAGCAAATCAGGCTAGGCACGGGAATTTCCACGGAGAGACCTAATATCTGTCAATTGACTGATGCTTAATAAACTCCTGTTCTCTCTTTTTCGGACCTCCTTCCTCTTCCCTTTTTCTACTTCTTCATTACATATCACTGTCCCCTTCTCTTTTCATTTTCTTTGTCATTGTCCAGCATTATGACATCTACGCTTAAGGTTTCCGGGACATTGTTCTTTAAATAGTCTTTCTGAGTTTTCGGACATGAAGCTAGAGTGCATCAATGCCTTTATCAGGAACAACTAATCAGGCCAGACATGGGAATTTCCACGGAAAGACCTAATATCTGTGAATTGACTTGTGCTTAATAAACTCCTCTTCTCTCTTTATCGAACCTCCTTCCTCTTCCCTTTTTCTACTTCTTCAATACATCTGACTGTCCCCTTCTCTTTTCATTTTCTTTGTCATTAGGACATCTACACTTAAGGTTTCTATGACATCGTTTCTTAAGTAGTCTTTCTGATCTTTCGGACATGAAGATAGAGTGCCAGAGACTCTGGGTGTATCTGCAGACAACCTAAAAGCTTCGCAGGTTGTGTTTGGTTTTTTTATAAAAAAAAATATATCTATGCCTTTATCAGGAACAGTAATAGGCCAGATACGAGAATCTCCACGGAGAGACCTAATATCCGTCAATTGACTGGTGTTTAATAATCTCCTCTTCTCTATTTTTCGGACCTCCTTCCTGTTCCCTTCTCTTACTTCTTCATTACATCTGACTATCCCCTTCTCTTTTCATTTCTATCTGTCCATCTTTTCTATCTTTATTTTCAGGTAACACAAAGAGAGCTGCTCTCTTTCCTGTCTGCACTATCCACAAGCTGCCTGAGAACCTAACCTAACCAACACAAGTTCTTTAAGTTTGTTCAAAAGTTATAAAATCGCTTTAGTTGACAACAGACTTAGGTTTTTGGTCCTCATTTACCTATCTAGTTGTCATCTATGCTCTTCATAAAAAATCTGTACAGTTTTCCATTTAATAATGATGTAATTTTTGGTGTTTTGGAAAATCCAAATTTAATTTTGAATTTAAAATTTTTTCTTAATAACAAGGGAAATAATTTAAAAAAAATAGCCTTTAAGCACTTACCCAATTCCATTTTACCGCTCTTGCGTCTTCTGCGATGTAAACAACAAGCGATTAGAGAAGCAATTAAAATCATGGAAACAATTATAATGGCAGGCAGAATGATGGTGTACATATAATCTTCCGAGAATGTAGATTTCAACATGGGCTCTTCCGTTTTGTTGGGCACAAATTCACGATGTGTAACATCTGTTTGGACTAAAAAAAAACCAATCATGACATTATAAATTTTTCCAAATTCTACCAAAAAAATAAACATCTACTTACCATTGCAGCTACCCAATGGCACCACTTGAACATTTGTTATATTCAATTCAGGACCCAAAGCCTTCTTAACACGTTCGCGCACTGTATAATCCTGCAAGAAGACGCTACGTAACACCTCCATTTCATCTTCCGGACAGTGATTGTGTGTTTTAAACAACGTTGTATTATAGAAATTAACAACAGTACCATCCGAATCATGATGTGTAGTCACCGAACGTATTTGTATATTTTGTGTGGAGGCATCACCAAACAGATTAGCAATGCGTTCAATAAATTTACGCTGCAAATCGGGCGTGAATTGTTCATGGCGTATGGCCAAATATACTTTGATGTACAGGCTGAAATCCTTTTTGGGAGCATGATTAACTTGCACCACCAGAGCATCTGTAGCTGTTAGGCCGCCAGCATCTTCAGCCACCAACATGTATTCTTCAGAGCCGATATCACCACTCTTTGGAACGCCATAGAATTCCTCATTCTTTGAATCGAATTGCAACCAATGGCGAGGACCGAGTTCTTTGTGTTCCTTGGTCTTTAAGCTCAAGGTAAGTTCATTGTCGTTGGGATCGAAGAAGGTATCGCTGGGCACCTTGTAGACCAACAAATGGCCCATAGTAGCAACGACACGATCTACCTGATTGCGTGGTACTGGAGGTGCATTCTTAACATTGAGCGTTGGTGTCTTGGGTTTAGCAGCGGCTGTCTTTTGACAAGAACCTATCAATTGACCAGTTAACGATTTAATACCCAATGTGGGTTGCACCAAATCACTGAGGCGGCTGACATCTAAACGTTTAACCAAATTGTTAAGTTCACGTTCGGGACACTCACTGGTGGGCAGAGTTTCATTGAAGTACACCAAAGTGGCAGTGTTGGGATCTTGGGGATTAGCACGTATTTCACGCACCACAATTGAGTTGGTATTGTCGTCCCCGAGTGTGGTAGCAATGGCTGAAATTTAGAAATTTAGTTATTACAGGGGAAATAAAATAATTTGGTGATAGTTTATGATATTTACCATTTATCAAGTTCATTTGCCAGTCTATGTAGTGCATGTTCTTTTCATTGATTTTCACAGAGATATTAATTTCATGATTTACTGTTCGGACACCACGATGTTGTTGCACTGATATCTCTAGAGTTTCTGTTACAGACTCATTACCCGAATCGGTGGCTGTGAGGCGATATTGCCATTTGGAGACAGCATCATCTAAAGGTCTGTAAAGGAAAGAAAGTATATTGGAGTTTAAAAATGAGGTAGTAATAAGGTGAAGTTATTAAATTTCTAGATTCTGTCTGCATAAATCTTAAACTTTTGATAGAAAAGTAGCCAAGTTTTTCGAATGTTTTCTTTAAATTTATACACAAGGTTTTTTAAGTCTGTGACTTACATTCTTTTAAAGTTTTTTATACCTTTAACCATGAGTGATAAGATAAATTTCTACAATTTTCTATTGCGGTCTCATAAAGTAAAAATGTTGTGGACTCTTATAGGTTTAGAGCTTTCCGTTAATCCACCCGTCTCTGTATTGAAATAAGTTTTCCAAAACCCCCCCGGTTGATGACACCGTAGGCATCAATAAATCAGAAGCAGTCATGAGACTTTTGTTAATTTGTTACCCAACATAAAAAAACAGAAATACTTTCGGACTAGAAAGATTTAAGGAAAGCAGGTAAAATTGTGAAATTTTACCCAGATTTTAGTTGAACAAAAATTTGTTGGTGTCCTTTTTGAATTTCCCGCCTCCTAACTGAAAGGACCACAATGCTCCTGTCAACAGGCATCTGTCAGTTGGCTTCTGTCAAAATTCGAACAAGTTGCGTCATTTTCTTTGTGTTTGACAGCCATTGATAGCAGACTACCGCGTGACTTGAGGAGGAAATGGAAAAAAGTGAATTTCGTGAGCTCACTAAGCATGACTCAAACCAAGGCTAAGCCAGATGGGAACTCTACACCATCAATTTCAATGGTAAAAAAGTGATTTACTGAATTTCGTTGTGGTCGTACATGTACGAAAGATTCCAAACAATTGAACAAATTGACGATATGGTGTTGGTCGATCGGACATTGTGAGAGATTGTGGAAGTCATAGGCATCTCACATGACTCAGTGGTTTAAATTTTGAATCATCACTTGGGTATGAGAAAGCTTTCCGCAAGATGAGTGCCGCGTTGCAGTTTCCATGGCAAAAATCCATGAATTAGGTTACGAATTGCTCTCTCATTGTCCCGATGACTATTTCTTGCTTCCGAACCTGAAGAAATGGCTCGTGGGAAAGAGATTTGGCTTCAGCGATAAAATCGTGTCACAAAAAATACCTATTTTGAAGACCACGATGATAAATAAATTGGAGAAACTTTGGCCGAAGTGTATAGAGCTCAAAGGAGACTATGTTTAAAAATAAAATGTTTTTTTATACAAAAACCAGTTTCATTCAAAAAGTCATGGACGTATTAAGCCGCATTCGTCTAATTGGTAAAAAATCGTGATTGTCATGGATTTTTGCATATATCTCAGCCATTTGTTGACCGATTTTCGCGAATTTAAATAGCAACCGAGCCATACAACGGATATATTGATTTCAACAGCCAGAAGGGCATGATTATATCGACTTTGAGATCTATAATGGATCCACGGAATCCACTCAGGGTGAAGGGTATAAAAATTAATTCGAATTTCTATATAAACTCGTCATATTGTCTGAAAAATGGTCTATGGGCAATTTTTATGAAGTTTTTCACCATGAGTGGCATGGATAAGTTTGTCATTCCGTTTGTAATTTCTACATTGTTCATTTGCGACCCCACAAAGTATATATATTCTGGATCGTTATAGATAACAAATAACTTACATACATGATTCATACATCAATATATCGGTTGCTATTTAAAATCTAGACAATCGGCCCTCAAATGGCTGAGATGTACTATTTTTCGGATGAAAAAACCTACATAACATCGATATATGACCTATTTTTGATCTAGTATATCTGGATTAATAAGTCATTAACAGGGCAACCAAAAATATGCTCTAAAAAAAGTGTTTTATGCGCATAAAATATGCACTTAAAAATGAAAAATATGCTGTTGAAATATAAAAAATATGCACTTAAAAATAGTTGGATATTGTTTGATTTCAATGTTTTATTAAAAATAATATAAGTAAATAAACATTTGTTTAGTAATTACATAGTTGCATAATATTGTAGGGAGAGGATATTAAGAATTTCTCGAAATGTTTCTATTATACATAATGCTTTAAAATCTTTATCATTTGAATTAAGTTTCAAAATCGCTATAGAGAGCGTTTGTAATTGTTTGGTAAAAACTTGCAGTGGATTTTGGAGCACTTGTCATATATGAAGATTAACATCTAAATTTGACTTCCAAAATTTAAACAGAATTATCAAAAAGCCTTACAATAGTGAAATGATTTGTTTTCTTTAAAACTGCGGAAAAATAAAAATATTTAATTCAAATATATGGAAACTAAGATCCCTTAAGTCAATGAAAATTTAATGAAGATAAGTCGGTTATGGGTACTCTATTTTTTTCTTTAAGTAGCTTAGGCGAATTATCATTGTACCTTAACAAAATTGTAAAATATAGAAATGAAAAACTACAATACAAGCAATAAAATTATATTTAGAAAACAAAATAATGGAAATAAAGAAAATATGCAACAAAAATATGCAGTTATGAGTTAAATATGCAAAAATATGCTATAAAACGCAAAATATGCAGTAAAGAGCAAAATATGCAAAAATATGCACTAACAAATCGATGCCAAAATTCTTATAATTGTCTGAAACGGATAAATAACTAACTCATATATTTATACGACGCACAGCAAAAAATATGATTTTGCATATTTTTGGTTGCCCTGGTCATTAATATAGACAATATGGATATCCAATAATAGATATTTCAAAGGCCAAAATAAGTTTTACCTTCAATAGGTCAAAATCGGGAAAAAATTTTACACAGAAATTTTTTCAGGAAAAAAAAATTTTTTGTTTTAAAATTTTTTCAGGAAAAAAAAATTTTTTGTTTTAAAATTTTTTCAGGAAAAAAAAATTTTTTGTTTTAAAATTTTTTCATAAATGAATTTAAAAAAAAAATTTGCCATAAAAAATTTTGAATTTTTTTTTAAAAAATAATTTTTCACACAAAATCGATATCGAAAAAAGGTGTCCTTGAATATAGCATAATGACTTAAATTTCTTAATTTTTCACTTACAATCCATAAATTTCCTTAGTTTCAGCATTGAATTGCAACCATGAGTTTGATTTCAATTCACGACTCTCCTTATCGGTTAATTCCAAACGCAAATTCGACAAATCCTCATTGTCGTAGAAAGTATCTTCGGGTACAGCAAATGTAAAGGACTTGCCCGAGGTAACAGCTAATTTCTGCAAGCGTGACTTAATCATGGGTGGAGAATTTTCAATCTTTGGTTCCACATAATCAGGCAAAGCTGTGGTAGAAGTAACAACTTCGGGTGTGGTTGGAACAGCTGTTGTGGTAGCCTGAGTAGTGGTAGTTGTAGGTAGCACGGTGGTGACAGAGACCGAAGCATTTGAATCGTCGGTAGATTGAGCGGTAGTGGTAGACTGATATAAAATATAAAAGTAGGTAATTAAATTTTGTTGAAATTCTTAGAGTTAGTTAGTGTAACATACCGATTTGCTTAGTAAATCTTGATTATCTTCTGGTTCAATTGTGGTCTCATCCTATTTGGTTTTTTGTGTTTTAGAGAGAGAAATGAAAAGAAACAAATTTAATAAAATTTCTTTAAAGTTTGATTTTTATATTTAAGTAAATCATGCTTAAGAGTTGATAAAATTGTAATACAGCTGGAAAATGTTTAGCATAAAAATTGAATAAATTATATTCATACTTAAAATCTGTAGGAAGTATTTAAGGAGAGAAAGAGAGTAATTAATTTAAGCATGCGCCTACCAAAAGCCAACATTAAGTAAAAATATTACAGACATACATACATATATTTAGTTAGAAATAATCAAATCTAACAAAATGTTTATGAATATACAGTAGTAAGTATTTATAGTTATTTTGAATAACAAGTGTAAGGTGCAAAAAATAATTGAATAAAAATAATTATAAAAAAATATACTTAAATTAAACAAAATTACGCTTTTCATAGTTTTTAAATGAAAATTAAATTCAAAAAAAAAATCATATAAATTGTTTAGGTTTTTAGGTCCTTTTTTTGGATTTCTTTTAATAAAAAATTTGCTAAGAGAGAGTTTTTCAATTGGTATTTTCATGTCATAACAATTAAAATAAAACATGCTGAGACATGCTTTTTTTTCTTTTATCATGATGAAAGCAGTTTAAATGTCATTTTACATATTTTCTCAAAAAAATATAGGTTTTGGAGGTACATAAGTATTTTGGTTTGCTTTTAAAATTGTTTTGGTATTTTAGGTTTTGTTTTATTTTTTTTTTTTCTGATAATTTCTGACACATACAAAAAGGTAAATGTGTGCCAAATGCATTGATTGGGTGTTAAATAGAAATTTTCACCTTTTTGCCATTAATATTGATTTCAAAAACATTTTCATTTGGAAACTCAAGTGTGGATGATGGTGTTAGTATATCCATAGATGGTGTTAACATAGAAGATGGAGTTGTTGTTGATGTTGGTGTCGTTGCTAGTGCCAACATGTCGAGCAATGAGGGCGATGCTGTTGATGATGATGATGTTGTTGCTAATGATGCTCCAATATTAGATGAGGTGGTTAATAAAGTTGTTGCTTTTGTTTTAGCAATTTCCATAGAATTTTCATCATCATCATCATTATTATTGTTATTGCTATTACTGCTGGGATAATATTGATGTCGATGATGCTGCTGCTGCAGCAAGAGCTCTTGTGTTTCTGTTGTTATTGCTGTCATTTGTTGGCTTTTCACTGTTGTAGCTGCTGCTGCTGCTGGTATTGTCGTTATGGTTGTTAAAGTATTCAATATGTCTTCATTATTGTTGAAATTTCCTAAATCTTGTTCCTGTCTCGCTTCCTCTATGCCAGCTTTTGGTTCAGCTTCAGCTTCAACATCATCATTATTATGGTTATTATCATTGTTGTGAGTTGTCCCTTCAATAGGCTTGGAATTTGAACTAATCTCATGCTATTTGTTTTGTTAATACATCATCATCGTTCATGAAGATTCATTGAATTCATATATTTGTGTTGTGTTGTATTTTGAGTTTGATTTGGTAAATTGAAAACCATTAAACGAAAAAGAATCGTAAAAATAATGATGACAAAACACAAAAGAAGTAAAGTAAAGCAAAAGTATCTAGATACATGTATTAATTCACATACATACATATGATTTGACATGTTTGTAATAGATACTAAGTGTAAATTGCATTACATTTTGCAAAACATATTCAAAAAAAATATAAAAACAAGGGAATAATATGGGATTTGGCTTGTTTGATGATAAAAGCAAGGGTATTCGAAGGAGAAGAAAAACATCAGGAGATTTTAGCACTTAAAAATTTTAAGTTAAAATTATAAATTATATTTCATTAATTTCTTTCAAATAAAGTAATAGTGATTTATACATATGTAATTGTAAAGGTAGGATCACACGATTGCCGCAATGCACCAATTTAATACAATTTTTATTGTGCTGAATTGGGGCCCAATAAAGAAATTGTCCCAATCAAATTCTCTGCAGTCACATGATTGCCTCATTTTATATAAATTTGATTGTCGTTAATTGGCGCAAAGCGATATAGTGGCAATAATTGTCGCATTCCAGTCACACGATTGTTCTAGTTTGCGGCAACTCAGAGAAACAGCTGTTGTCTAGATGTTAAATTTTGTTTTGTTTACATAAATGTAAAAAAATCTAATTGTGAAAAAATTATTTGTTAAATAAAAAAAGAAAATTGCGTCGGCCTTAATTATCGTATAAAAAAATTAATAAAGAAATGTTAAAAGATGTATGTGGGTCAAAGAGTGGCTCACAAAAAGAATATTTCTTTTACAAAAATGAATATTGGCGCTAATTGTCTTCTTTGATTGCCGCACTAGAACACAATAAATATTGTTGTATTTTTAACTTTTTTATTGGTGCATGTTGCATATCAAGCATTCACATGATTGCCGCACCAGTGTTGCATTTGATTGGGCCAAATAAGCACAATATTGTTGTGGTTTGACATATGAGCCAATGAGTTGTGAAATCACGCGATTGACGTATAAAATAGACCAATAATTGGTGCATTGCGGCAATCGTGTGATCCTACCTTAAGAAGATTGTTATTAAAAATCAGCAAAATCGGTAAATAAATGACAGAAATATAAGGACCAAAAGTTGATCATTTTCAAATCAAAATTCATTATTTTATGTAAAAAGTCACATTCCTTTATTGCTGGTTCACACACGTCAACTTGAGCAAGTCTTGAGTTTATAGAAGAGAGAGGAAGAACAAAAGGAAACTCTTTCCAATCTCCTATCCTGAATGATTTGATGTTGCACGATTTGCACCATAGAACTATGCTGAGTCGTAATTCAGCTCTGGGTGGAGAAAGAGCTCGCGCGTCATTGCCATTATCGCTTAAGGACAATCAGGCCGTCATTTTTCCCTGCCTTCGAGAGTTTTGCGGCTCACTCTTGCATTGGTTAATATTTGGCATCGTATAACAGTACCGCGTTACGGTTTATCGGAGCTTTTGCATTGATTTTAATATTAATAAACATATATTTTGTCGTGGTTGTGTACCAAACAAAACTCAAATTGGATATTGGTGGAGACCATAGAACTTAGGAGTGAAAATCAGTAAGGCTGACTTCATATACGAAGGTATATGTTGAGTGGTAATTCCAGGTGAAAGCTCTTTTTGCGTGGCGTTATACCCATCGGGATCAACCAAATAATTCTCACATCGGTACGGAGTAATCTAAAATATTAAACTAAACTAGAACTACGCTAATATCAATATAATTAAAATGTAGTAAAATGTTCAACAAGGCGTTGGACCTTAACCTTTACAAATTTGTTAAAACTTGGCACGAAAGTCCTTAAGATCAATATATTTTTTAAAAAATCCCAGAATATTGAACCAAAAAATTGTACTTGAACAAAGTATATCTCAACAAATAAGAGAGCTATATTCGGCTGTGCCGAATCTTATCTACCCTTCACCAAATTATACTTTAAAATAAAAATTTTAAATATTTTTAGGTAAACAAAATTAAAAAAAATAATTTTTTGGTGAAATTTTTTTTTCAATATTTCCCAAAAAAAAAATTTAATTTATGAAATAATTTTTTTTCAATTTTCAATTTTTTTTTCTTTTAAAAAAAAAAAATATTTATAACAAATAAATTTTTATTCGTGAAAAAAAATTCGGGTTAAAAAATATTTTTCTCGATTTTGACCAATTGTAGGTCCGACTTACTTTTGCCTTAAGTTGAAAAAGTCTTTGAAATATCTATTATTGGATATCCAGATAAAAAAATCGAGGTTGTCCTGGTTTTATATATGTCTCAGCCATTTGTGGGCCGATTGTCTCGATTTTAAATAGCAACCGAGCTGATATATCAATCATGTTTGTAAGTTATTTGGGGGCTACGGAAAGTTGATTTCAACATACAGACGGACATGGCAACTTCGCTATCTATAACGATCCAGAATATATATAATTTGTGGGGTCGTAAATGAAAAATGTAGAAATTACAAACGGAATGACAAACTTATATATACCCTTGCCACTGATGGTGAAGAGTATAAAAAATATATACCCATTTCCAAAGCTTTTCCTCTAGAGTTGGGTTTATTAGCTCAGTGAAGTGACCGCTCTTTTCAGCTCAGCTCACTCAAATGAACTAGGTCGCTCTTTTAGCTCATTAGCTCAGTATGTTGTATAATGACCATTTCATTTTGAGAATTGCTTGTAGTGAATTAAATCAATTATTTCTGTTGTTAGTTGTAAAAACACACAGTCTTTTGACAATTAGTGATTTATGCGTGAAATAATTGATTACAATTTTAAAAAATAAAATTGTATTTTATTAAACTAATATTTTTGCGGAAAAAAGAGTTAATTATTTTTTATTTCTAATTTCCGATGCTAACCAAATGTTTAGACAATATTTGTTAAGCAGAACATTCACTAACTATAAGGTATTCTTTTACCACAAAATAATAAAATTACCAAAAAACTCGAGATATTAACTGGAATTTGAAGAAGAAAATCTTATAAATCTTATTCCTTAAATTCAGAAATTCTAAACTGTCATTCCAAAAAACAGCGAAAAACCCACGATAGGCCGCTCATGGCAGCTGACAAATGTTCTGTTGATGTAGCAGTGTAGTAAAAAAGTGCATAAGATATACATATGTTTTCTAAAAAAAGTGATTGAAATAATATTGCTAATTTAATTAAGAATATCAGTACTTTGTATTTTTTTAATTATGTTTTTTGGTAGATATAATCCCACTAATGTATTTTTGAAATAGCATTTTTTTACTAATTACATACTTTCAATTACAATTACCTATTATTTTAACAATAACAATTATGTATTTGCCTTTTTCATTATTTTTTTATGAAATTTCCTTATAAACTGTAGCAATATTCTTTCTTTATTTCATTCTACATCACCATACCATAAATAAATTCACATTCATTCAATAGCACACATATAAAAATTCCTTCATGAAAACAAAAACAATTTGAATAACTCTAATAATTCTTGAAACAAAAATATATACGCGGCAGCATACGATCATAAACATACATAACAAACCTACATTCGAATGATCGTTTTATTTTTGTAGGACACAATACTCACTCACTTTTCAATGTCAGTGAGCGAAAGAATGTAAGAGCATTGACGAGTAAAGTGAAACATGTGAAACATCTGAAACATTGAAGACGACAAATGAATGTGCTTGTGCAGCTCTTTCATGAGCACTGAACTGAAACAGCTCAGCGCTCAGTTGAAAACGCTCAGCGCTCAGTTGAAAACGCTCAGTGCTGAGCTGAAAACGCTCAGTATGATGAATGATTCACTTCGCTCAGTTGAGTGAATAGCTCAATTGAACTAGGTCATTCATGAGCTACACAACTCTATTTTCCTCAATTAGAAGCCGTTGTATGATTCTACGGTTGTGGGAGGAAGGTTTTTTAAAGCAATAGCAATGCTGGACTATTACCGATTGGAAGTGTTCTTGATTTTATGCGATCTCCTTGCTAATACGCCTTGATTATATTTAATCGAAACAAATTTTAATATTTAATTTTTTGTTTACAATTTCATTACTTTGTCAAATATTATTGTCAAAGTTTCACTCTGTATTTTGAACAGTTAACATATTTGGTGGAGTGCATAGTCAGTGAATCTACAATAGTGAGATTTAGATTCAAAAAAAAAAAATTTTTTTCATCGAAATTTTTCGTTTTGTCCCTATAACAATATTTTCCATATAATAGTATTTTCTATATTTTAGAGACTTTTTTTATTTGTATTAAAATAAATTATTTTAAAAACTGTTATGTGTTATTATAAACTGTTATACAAAGTGTTATAATGTGAAATTTGTGTATATTACACTCTATACATCAATGGAAAAAACAATTTTCGAAAAAAAGATAGACTTTAAAAAAGTATTTTATTAAGATTTGTACAAAATTAAAGGACAATTACTTAAGTTAGAAAAAAACACAAACTAATATATAAGAAATTATACACAGAAGATTGTTGTAGGTGAAATTAAGATAAATATTTTTGTAAAAGGCGAAAAAAGAAAGACAGATAAAAACACCAATTCTTTGAGAGGAGCAGGAATAAAAATAAGAAACAACACAAATAAATAGTTTAGGATTGGAGGAGTAGAGTAGTACGTAGTATGTAGAACATAATTTGACAACAAATATTTAGGAAAAAAAAATATGTATAACACAAATACGAAATAGGCAAAAAACAAGAAAACTGATTAATTATTTAATTAATTTTATTAAACAAAGAAATCAATGAAGAAGAAACAACAACGCTTTTTATGGGCGATTTAGTTTTGCGTTTTCTTTTTTATTATTTTTTTAATGTGGAATTATTAAGTTTTTGCTAAAGGATTTGCTTTATAAAACAAGACACACATTACCTTTTTCAAAACAGTTGACAACATGGTGGAGGAGGACGAAGACGACGACGACGATGGAATTGTTACAGACGCAGTGTTAGAAGAGGTTTCAGATTCAAGTGGTGTATTTGTGGTGGTGGTCGTAGTTGTATCGGTTAAAATTGCAGGTGTTAAATGTGAATTTGTGGTGATTTCAGTAACTGAATGATGTGGATCACTACTAAATGAGGAGTGATGAGAGTGACCTTGGGGTGTAGATGATGAGGATGACGATGACAATGAAAATAAATCTAAATGATTGTCTTTATGGCTGCTGCTGCTGCTGCTGGTCAAGCTAAATGGTGTAGTGCTGTCTGAAAAACTTTCTAAATTTTCTTGTTTATTTACCCCCGCCAATGTTACTAATGGCGAATTATTGCCCGTCAAGGTGTTTGTGATGGTAGAGGAGGGTGTCAAGGAGTCAAGGACCTCGGCCACATTAAAATCATTGTTATTATTATTGGTTAAGGCATCATCCGAGTCCAGTTCATTGGGATTCTCATAGACTGTATTTAAATTAAGATTATCTGTATTCTTAGCTGGGGTCTCTACCTCATCTAGGGGACTTAAAGGTTGCAAAACTTCCGCCAATAAATCGTCCTCTGGTTGGTCCACTACAATGTCTGGTATGTCTTCTAAATTCTTGGTATTTTCTATAGTTTTTGTTATAACCGATTCCAACTGGGAAACACTTTCCACAATTTCCTCATCTATGTTGCCCTTTTTGTTTAAAAGCAAAAGATTCGAATCCGTTTTCTCAACATCCTGATCGTCTTCTTCATTGTCATTGGGATCGGTTTGTTTTAAGGCCGTTATATCATCATTATTTCTCTTGTTATTGCCAATATTTTCAATTTCATTATGATGTATAATGTTGTCACTTTTATCATTTGTAACCTCTAACTTGTTTGATGTGATTTCAGACTATGTGTTTTTTTAATATTTTTAAACCAACATTTTATTGTTTTTGCCCAATATTTTTGTAACACAAATCAACAATTTAACAAAGTGTTTTTTGGTGATTTTTTTTATAATTTATACATATGATTGATGGTGAGTTTGGTTTGATTTTGAGTTTTTGTTCGACATATAAAATATATATATAAATATAGAACAAGTGATTTAAAATGTGCAAATTATTATGAATTATTGTAAAATGTTTAATGTTATGTTATGTTTTGTTACGTTGTTATGGTTAAATAAATAGTTAAAATTAAAAAAAAAACATAATAAACCAAATATACAAATTAGTAACAGAATTAAGAACCCAATTTTATTTTTATTTTGTTTTTTAAATATTTTTTGTTCAGATGTTAGAAAATTAAAGAAAATTGTTTTAAAAAAAACGAGAGAGAAAGTATGAAAGAAAAGAAAGAAACCACATAGTTTGTTTTTAATTCAATTAATACACAATAAAATATTTAACAAAGAGTTTATATAGATTTTTTCCCAAATTTGTTTTTTTTTTTTTTTTGTAATAAAATATGGTTAATAACAAATGAGTTAAATAAATACAAGTGCAAATTGTTTAGAAAATTTCAAAATTTCTTAAGTAAAATAACCAATCATCAATTTAAAACAAAATATTTTCATTTTTTTTCTTTGCAATTTTAAAACCCATTAACATTTAGATTTTTTATAAATTTTTTTTTACCATTTTAGTTAAAATAAAATAATAATAAAAGTAACCAGTGAATTTATAACAATTTAAATAAAAACTTACCGTTTCATCACCATGATGATGACGATGAGCATGTGTAGTGCTGGTGGTGGTATCGCTGTGGGAGTAAAACCAATGTTTAATTAATTGTAACTAAAATTTATCATAATAATAACTTACATATCGTCATTTTCGTCATCATAATCATAATAATCATCATCTTCATCATCATCACCGGAACCCTCAATTTGTCTGCGGTTACGCACTGATCTGGTTTTGTATTGTTTACGCCAGATAACCCACCAACCGAATTTCTCTCCTGTTATACTGTCTAAAGCACCATCCTTAACCTGTTGGCCAATTTGTTTGCTAATTGGTTCGGTGACTGTAAAATATGTAGAACCACAACCGATCTGAAAAATGTGTGGAAATAAGATTTATTTGAAAATTTAATTTTTTTGAAAAAAGTTTTAAAAAAAATAGTTTTTTGGTAAAAACTAAATTTAAAATTTTATTATTTTTTTTCTTCCAACATTTTTTACAATTTGTAAATCAGAACCAACACCAACAAAACTGATAATTTCCTAATAATCTGCTCATATTCTAATGATTTGCTGTTCGCCTCTTTATCGTAGAGAGTAGGCTAATAGTAGTCAAAGGGAGAAACGAATCCGGCATTATATAGGTTCTTGATGTTACACTAATATGCAATAAATAATTGGATTTTGTCTTTCCGTTTTTAACACATCGAAAAATTCATCTCAGACCCAGACAAATCCTTATGAAATTCTAAGATGATCTAGTTATGTATATCCGATCGTCTGTCTATTGCAAACACGAAAGGAGCTAGTTGGCTAAAATTTTCCACAAATACTCTCTGTGGTTAAGGTTTGTTTTGTATTGAAAATGGACATGATTTCACCTAGCCCGATACAATTGTCCCCCCGGAATACAGTTTGAGCAGTCATAAATATGTTGATTATGCTGAAATCCTGATAAAATTTGTACCAAATCTTATATACCCTTCACCAAATTACACCTAAAGTAAAAACTTTTAGGTAAACAAAATTTACAAATTTTTTTTAAAAATTTATTAATGAAAAAAATGTTATGACAAAAAAATGTGTTAGTGAAAAAGATTTTATGACAATTTTTTTTTCGTGAGAAAATATTCGGCTTAAGAAATATGTTTCCCGTTTTTGGCCTATTGTAGGACCAACTTACTATGGCGTTGCAAAGGTCTTTAAAATATCTATTATTAGATATCCATATTGTCTATATTAAAGACTTAGTCATCCAGATATACATAGATCAAAAATCGTTTCTGATCCATTGAGAAAATCAGCCATTTGTGGGGCGTTTTTCGCGATTTAAAATAGCAACCGAACCGGGTCTATAGCAGATATATTGATGTATGAATCGTGTAAATAAGTTATTTAGGGGCTACGGAAAGTTGATACAGACGGACAGACAGATATGGCTATATCGACTCCTCTATTTATAACGATCCAGAATATATATAGTTTGTGGGGTCGCAAATTACAAACGGAATGACACCCTTTATATAGCCTTGCCACTCATGGTGAAGTGTATAAAAAAGTCGATAGTTCGATAAGTCGACGTTTTGAAATCGAAATGTCGAATAGTCGACTTATTGTTTAACTATAGAACCCTAGTCCAGAATCTATGGATAATAAATCCGTTTTGTACTACACAGTTTAATTGTATTCCAATTGATGCATTATAAGATTCTAATCATAGATCTGGACTGCAGAACTCCAGATAACTCTATAGATTCTAGTAGACTTCGCATTATTTTATCTATCATTGCATATTCGGAAACTAGGTGGATTTTAGGCTAACATTTTGGAAACTTGGCACACAGCCAATGGAAAATCGGGTTATCACCGATTTCACAATATAATACAGGCAATCTACAGCTTTTGCTCATATAAATCCCCTGGTGGAATAATACCAACCGATTTTCTGAAGAATATCAGCCCGTCTTTCCTTATACTTAAAAATTTGAGGAGGATCCTTGCTGTCTGTAATATATCACCGCTGGGCAGATCGTCTTCAATCGCTTAAATTATCATACAAATGCAGTTCATTGGGATTCTCATATACACTTTAAGATTAATTAAGATTATCTGCATTTTTTTCGAAGTATCTACATCATCAAAGGGACATACGTGTTGCAAAATTTCTGATAGTGTGTCGTCCATAACAATATTTTTTATGTCTCTAAAATTTCTGAAATTTTCAATAGTTTTTGTTATAACAGATTCCAACGGGGCTACATTTACTATAATTGCTTTCTTGGACATAAGAAATAAGTATGGGGAATGGCTCACCTTCAAGAGAATATAATATATTCTAGGAGCTCCTAATAATATCAGAGTTGCAACGTGTATTACTAACACCACAGCTGTGGAATCCGAATATCTACCCCACTTTATGCTCCATAAAGATAGACAGCATACATGGTCTAAAGGAAGGGAGAACGTACCATGCTAAGGTTATGGACTTTTGACATATTTGACAGCATTTTGTTTTGCTGAAGACTCTAGAAAGGATAATTGATGTCTGTATTAGGCTTAACATGCCTCTAGCGATGATAGATCGAATAAACTCGCTTAAAATACAATGGTCCACTGCAATATCTGGTTTGTCATTTAAATTTTTGGTATTTTCTATTGGTTTGGTTATAACCTATTCCAACTGCAAAATATTTACTGAACTTTCTTGGTCATAGAGCATTTGTTCAATAATGTGTAACCGAGTACGCCAAAAGAAATCCGGGTATTGAACCTACAATCATGACATTTGTTGGAAATCGCCATTTACAGGCGAATAGAATTAGCCTAGGAAATTTTAATTTTATCAGAGTTCCATCACGGGCAGCAATACCAAGTACTAACAACACTGCTCTGGAATATGAATATTTATAGTCTACTGGTGGATGTTTACTGAAATTTTATTCTGTCATTTAAAGTCATTTAAATCAATGAGTTATTAAAGTCCTTACATGTACTTCTATACTAAAAATATAATGGCTTTAAGATAAGTTATTCTAGGCCTTAACATATGTTTTGCGTATCTCATTCTGAAAAATTAACTTGTTTGAGAAAAATCTCCACAACTCTCCTACTCAATGTTATATTTGTTTTAATTTTTTTTTTCATATACAGCCATTTCCTTTAAAAATTTTACAACAATTTCTAACAACTAAATGTTTTACAACCTTTTTATATTTGATTAATAACTTCCTTTTCAATTTATTTTACAAAAACCACTTAATTAAACATCCGTTTCTAAAACATTTAAAAAGGCAAACAGTTGGGCAGGCACCCTTGTGGAAAAAAACCAGGATATCTGCACATGTGTGCGTGCGTGTGCGTAATTCATAAAACAAAGGAGGTGTGATTTTTACAAAAAAAAAAAACAGAAAAGTATATAATTTTCATATAAACTTACAATAAAATTAACACGTCCCAATTTACGATTATTATTATGGCACTTATTGTTTCCTTTTTTCAATGATTCCTTTTGCATTTCAAACAATTCATGTTTTGTTACACTTTCCATGGTGATAAATTCCTGCAAAAAGCGGAAATATATTAAATAATTGAAACAGCTGTTTGGTTGATGACAATGGTTAGTTGGTTACATACCTTTGGTATGGCAAAGAATTGTGATAATTTCTCTAAAACTTTGGCCTTGCGACTGTCATTGAAATCGTGCCAATTGTAATTTTTCAATACAAGTGACAAAACAATTTCATTGTCATTATAACGACAGTGTGACAATTCCACAGCATAGGGGTCCTGTTCATCATGTTGGCTATGATGATGATGATTATGATGATTCAGTTGATGTGGTTGAAAACTACTACTGCTGCTGCCGCTATTATGATCAATTAATATGGGTTCATCCTTGGGTTCAAGTAAAGGAACCTAAAATTAAATAAACACATTTAGAAATTATTATTTTATTTCCATAGTTAAGTACCCTACCCCCCTACCAATCTCTTAGAAACATTTGATAAACTCATTAAAATGTTACAAAGTAAATTCCTCTTCAAAACATAATGAAATGATTAATGTTTCCCGTTTTTGGTAATTTATAATACAAACAACATATTTCTTTTGCTGTTTAATTGTTTGAATAATTGTACTTGAAACAGAAATACTTAATGAAACATAAAGTGTGCCTGTGCCTGCCTCCCGATTGGGGAAAATTTAATGTTTTAAAATTTAAAAATAAACATTAATGATGAAAATACCAGAAAAATGTTACTTTAATGTTTCCAAATTTGCTTTATATAGACAATATTTAAAAAATAAATAAAAACTACCCCTTTTTGCTATTTCAAGACTGTAGTAGTAAAATGATTAATAGTTTTTAATTGCTGTTGAAAAATAAATGTATCTATTCGTCGTATGTTTAGTTTTTTGAAACATCATCATCATCATTCTATTCATCCATCCTGCTCTTGGCTGGATGGCTGGCTGACTGGCACTCATATGGAACATGACATTTGCATAATGATTTTTATATGGAATTTCAAATAAAGTCACCTGCACTATATATTTTTCTTATCTGTGTGTTTTATCTATTCAAATTACATTACGAAAGTTTAAAAGAATTGAGACATTAAAGAGTTGTGAAATGTGAATTTTTCGGCATTTATTACACGAATATCATAAATGATAAAAATATCAAACAGAAATTTGGGACAATTGATGAAAGCTTTTTATTCCCTTGCAGGGTACTACCAGCTACCAGGGGCCAAAATTGAAGCTGATCATGTGACAAGCTTTCATATCATATAAATTGTAGAATACAATAAGTACTTTGATTTAATTTAATGTTTATTTGATTCTTTAAAATTTGTTTTAAAAAATGTTTCAATATTATGAATTTATTTTCTTCTTTTTAGAGTACTTTGAATATTTCGAATTTAAATTCGAATTTTCGAACATATCATCATCATGTTATTCTGAAACTCCATTGAAAATACTTTAAAATTCATGAACATTTTTTATTTTTTTCAATAATCTTTGAGTTCGAAATTGGAAAATCCAAGAAATTTGCCTCAAATCTAAATCATGATTTAGAGATTGTTTTTGCAGTTTTCAAAATTTTTCGAACATAGGTTCGAATTTAATTTCGAATTTTCCAACATTATATTGCATGACCAATAGATTATTTTAACAGCTTTAAAATTTTTTCGAACATAAATTCGAATTTTCGAATTTAATTTAAAGTTTATTTGCTTCTTTTTAGAGCATTTAAATATTTATTTTCTTCGTTTTGAGTACCTTATATATTTCGAATTTTAAACACATCATGACAAGTTTATATTATGAAACTTCATGAATATTTTTATTTGTTTTCCATAATTTCAAAATTGGTCTCAAACAAAACTATAATAATTTTTTGAAGAATCCACATGATTTAAAGATTTTAACTTTCAAAATTTTTCGAACATAAGTTCGAATTTTCGAACATTATATTGCTTGTCATGAGGCTTACAAAAATAATTTTTTGAAGAATCCACATGATTTAAAGATTATTTTAACTTTCAAAATTTTTCGAACATAAGTTCGAATTTTCGAATATTATATTGCATTAACATCAGTTCTAAGTGATCAAGAGATTATTTTAACAGCTTTAAACATTTTTCCAACATAAGATCGAATTCTCGAATTTAATTTCAGGTTTTCGAACATAATATTCTATTGTCATCAGGTTTGTGAAATTGACCTCAAACAAAACTTAAATAATTTTTTGAAGAATCCTCATGCTGATTTAGAGATTATTTTAGCAGCTTTCAATATTTTTCGAACATAAGTTAAAATTTAATTTCGAATTTTCAAACATTATATTGCATTGTCATTGTAACTGCTTTCGAAATTACAATGTTTCGCATGTAATTTCGAGTTTTCGAATTTTATATCGAATTTTCGAACATAATATTGTATTGGCATCAGGTCTATGAACTTGACCTCAAATAAAACTGAAATAATTTTTGGAAGAAGTTTTAAAAATGTTTGAAACATAAGTTCGAATTTAATTTCGAACATTATAATTCATTGTCATCAGACATGATTAAGAGACTATTTTAAGTGCTTCAACAACTTTTCGAATATAATTTCGAGTTTTCGAATTTTCGAACATAATATTGTATTGTCTATAGATTGAAGAATCCTTATCATTTAGAGATTATTTTAGCAGATTTCAAAATTTTTCGAACAAAGTTAGAATTTTCGAATTTAATTTCGAATTTTCGAATATTATATTGCATTAACATCAGGTCTAATTGATCAAGAGATAAAATTGTTAGAACATAAGTTCGAATTCTCAAATTTAATTTAGAATTTTCTAACATAATATTGTATTGTCATCAGGTTTATGAAATTGGCCTCAAATAAAACTAAAATAATTTTTTGAAGAATCCTCACGAACCCTAAATAAACAGCTTTAAATATTTTTCGAACATAAGTTCGAATTTTCGAATTTGATTTCGAATTTTCAAACATAATATTGCATTAACATCAGGTCTAGAGATTATTGTAATAGCTTTAAACTCTTTTGCGAACATAAATTAAAATTTTCGAATTTGATTTTGAAATTTCGAACATACTATTGAATTCTTACCAGATGTACATTAATGCCAAATGTCGTCAGCTGGTTCAAAATTCAGTACCAGGTGTACTTCTGCAATTTCGAATAAAATTTTTCCTTGTAAAAAGCTTACATTTCATTTGAAATTCTAATTACATTATTTTAAAGTTCTGCCCCAAACGTTCACATGTTTTCAAGTGAACGTTTGTATAACAACGTTTTGAATACTAAACTAACTGAATGTCCTTATTTTGTTTAGTTGCCATTATTACTGAATGTTTGTGAAAATTCCATGTACAACCCCATAAAATATTAACAGATTTATAGAGAATTGTGAATATTTTGAATAATTTACTAAGAATTTATGGCCTGTTGTGCATAATTTATGTTTAGATTTTAGCACAAAGTTAAACATCAGTAAATGAATTATAAATAAAATCTGCTAGAATTTATTACAAATTCAAGCACAAATGTTGCACATTTAAGGAATTTTATGAAATTGTAGTTTAAAATTGTTTGTTTAATTACTACACTTTTTTTGACGTTAAAAGGATCTCAACATAAGTGGTCGGCATAAAGACAACATGAAATCAATTTCCCTGAATAACTTACAAACTTGTATGATTTATCAATATTACGGGTATATGTATAACCACTCTAACTTGTTATTGTTTTAACTCTAATATAGACCTTTGTTGTCATAAATGTTTTCCTCAAAAGGCTATTGGGAAACAGCTTTAATATTGATCAAATTTCAAATTTGTTTTTTGTAGTTTCGAATTAATTTTGACCTGAGGGTTACTTCTTGTTTTCGTAATCAAAAATAATTCAAATATTTTTTAGCTTACGAATAAAAACTCACTCGAATTACATCACTATAAATTTCTGTACATTTTATTTAATTTTGAATAAGAAAATCCCAAAAATTTAAAAAAAAACTCGTATATTAATGCGAGAATTAGCCCCCAGGTATTTACAATGTAAAAACTATTATGGTAGGTCAAATTGCAAACCAAACTTTGTAGCTAAATATATAAACAATCAAATTAAGCACTTCCTCAACACAAAAAGGTCTAAAGTTCAATACCAAATTGAATACATTTTAGACACTTTAATTATAAATAAAAATAACTTAATTGACATTGACCATATAAAGAAAACCTAAATTAAGATTCATTTAGTAAATTACTAAATTACCAGGTCTTTACATATTTATCAAAATACCACAAAAATTCAGGCAAAAAAAGAAATAAAATTCAACATTATTACAAATAACCTTGATAATGAATAATTAAAACTTTTAAATAATATAAGTAGTTTTTGTTGAAAATAATTTTCAACGAAAATGTAAAATAATTCTGCCCTAAATGGCTGTAAAGGAAGTACCAAACAACTATTCGTGCATGTACAAACGAGTAAGTACAGATATAATTGCTTTTCTAATGGACATGTGTAATCAATATTAGAATTATATTTTTAAATAAAAAAAAAAACTCATTCATACGAGTACGTGTGTATGAGTAGGAGAATTCAAATTGAATGCCAATTTGAACACAAATTAAATAATTTAATAATTTAAGGGTATAACAACAGCCATATTTGTGCAAGACATCCGTCCCAGGTGGTCTCTATTTTTTTTTATTTTTTTTTTTTTTGTAAAATGTTTGATATTATCGTTTCTAAATAATTAAATAGGGAAAACTACATAAAAATTGATTACACAAATTTATTGTTTTATTTTTTATTGTATTACCACTATAGTTTAGTATTATAACAACAATAATTGCTAAAACATTATGACCTTTTACGAGGTTTATTTGACATGTATTCTTGGTATTATTTGAAAATTACAATTCTTCTCTCTCGTATTTAGAAGTTTTAGGCGCCTTTTCAATTATGCAAAATGTTAATTATTTTCCATTTTGTTTTTTTTTTTCTATTGCCTTGGCTGTCATAATTTATATGTTTTATTTTAAAATGTGAAATAAAAAAATTTTAATTATTTTTTTTTTAGTTTTTATGATTGGCATAATGCCTGATTTGTACATGAAATACTCGTAATATTTTTTGCAAATGAAAATGTTTTATTATTTATTATTGGCGCTCACTTGTTAGTGTTAGAAATTAAATATTTCATTAAAAATTATTAAAATTAACTCGGCATATCGGTTTATATGCATGTAATTATTATTGTGTAGGAGAAAAAATATTTGCAAACGATAAATATGACTCATAATTTAGAACCAAGGAACTGTATACTTAAGGCAGTACTTTGTAACATATGTATATGAATATACATAGAACGGAAACTCTCCTGTCAAAGACCTAACTCAGTTGTCAAAAACTTAAGTGGTGAGAATGTTTTTTGGTTTCTGCTCTATGTTTCTATTATGTTCGAAATTTCGAAATGAAATTCGAAAATTTTAACTTATGTTCGAAACATGTTTAAAGTTGTTGAAATAATCTCTAGATCATGCATTAACCTGTTGATAATGCAATTATAATGTTCGAATATTCGAAGTTATGTTCGAAAAATGTTTAAATCTGTTTAAATAATTTCTGGTTCACAACTCCTGACAATGCTATATTATGTTCGGAAATTCGAAATTAAAATTTTGAAAATTCGAACTCAAGTTCGAAAAATTTTTAAAGCTGTCAAACAAATCTCTAAATCATGAGGATTCTTAATAAAAAAATAGTATGTGTGTTTATTTGAGTTTTTTCTAGTTTCTATTATGTTCGAAATTTCGAAAATTTGATATTATTTTCGAAACATTTTTAAAGTTGTTGAAATAATCTCTAGATCATACATAAACCTGTTGACAATGTAATTATAATGTTCGAAAATTCGAAGTTATGTTCGAAAAATTTTTAAATCTGTTAAAATAATTTCTGAAGCACGCCTCATGACAATGCAATATTATGTTCGGAAATTCGAAACTAAATTCGAAAATTCGAACTTAAGTTCGAAAAATATTTTAAAGCTGTTTAAATAATTTCTGTATCACGACTCCTGACAATGCAATATTATGTTCGGAAATTCGAAATTAAATTTGAAAATTCGAACTTATGTTCGAAAAATTTTTAAAGCTGTCAAAAAATTTCCATATCATGAGGATTGTTAATAAAAAATAAATTAGTTTTATTTGAGGTAAATTTTTCCAATTTCGAACTTAGAGGTGAGATGTATTAGTAAAAAAAAAAACAAACACTCTATGTGTGTTTATTGAGTAAGTTTGAGTTTTTTCCAGTTTTTCTGTTTCTATTATGTTATGTTATGTTTCGAAATCAAATTCGAAAATTTTAACTTATGTTCGAAACATTTTTAATGTTGTTGAAATAATCTCTAGATCATGCATAAACCTGTTGATAATGCAATTATAATGTTCGAAAATTCGAAGTTATGCTCGAAACATTTTTAAAGCTGTTAAAGTAATTTCTGGATGATGCATCTTGATAATGCAATATATTTTTCGAAAATTCGAAATTAAATTCGAAAAATTTTTAAAGTTGTAAAAAAAAATCTCTAACTCATGAGGATTCTTAATAAAACAAATTTAATTTTATTTAAGGCCATTTCCATCTATTTTCCAATTTCGAACTTAAAATATTTGAAAAAAAAAATCAAAATGTTCATGAGTTTTAAATGTAGTTTCAGAATATATGTTTTTTATGATATATTCGAAAATTCGAATTCAAATTCGAAATATTTATTTAAGGAATGTTTATTTAAATCAGCTCCGACCAGCTAATGATGGTGATTTTCGTTTCTTATTTCATTAGTTTAATGAACTTCGTTGACATTCGTGTTGTTTACATGTAAATAACCGATTAAATTCACCGTAGTTTCAGAATATATGTTTTTTATGATATATTCGAAAATTCGAATTCAAATTCGAAATATTTCGTTTCTTATTTCATTAGTTTAATAAACTTCGTTGACATTCGTTTTGTTTACAAGTTCGCCGCCTGGGGGCTATAAGTGACGACCACTGAATTATAAAAGGACAGTTAGTTAAAATCCACTCTCTTAAGTATAAATAACCAGCAAATATATAAAATCTAAATGACAAACTTAATCAATTAAATCAATTAGAATGTACATATGAAACAAATATTGTCATACCACGTTAAAACCCAGGAAATCTAAATTAAAATACTTTAAACGAAATTATTTCCACTCTAATCAAAGAATATTTCATAATAACAAAAACAATTTATTTATTTGAAAACAAAACCGTTAAACAGCGTGAGACAAAACAATTGAATTCAATTAAAAATCATTTATTGTTGCTGTATATACATATAGTCTAAACAACTAACTAACTAATATTGAATTTAATAAATTAAAATAAAAATAAACAGCTGAAAAAAATGCACAAACATTAACATTCAACAAACTGTTGGAAGGATGGAGAACGACCCAACCAACAGACTTAAGCACAATTGTCTGCGAAAAAAAAAAAACAAAAAACATCAATAAAAAATCACGTTCTCCCGGTTCTGGTTGGCCACAAGATACAAATGTTTATTAAAAACAAATAATGATCATTAATATCATCATGATGATCGTCATCGTTGTCTTCATCAATGATGGCTGGCTGTATCATTGATGCAGCTAGAAAACAAAGCGTAAACAGTTTTTATGGAAACAAAACAAGACCAGCATGCTGCATGCACCACCACCAGTGGCATCATCATCAGCCACATGATTTTAAATGACTTTAAAAGGCAAACAACATGTGGAAAAGTCGGCAACAAACAAGGGAATAACAACAACAACAATAGTTGTGGAACAACAACAACTAAATATTATAACCGATCAAATTGTAGGGGAAATCAATGAATGATCGGGCATTGATAAATTTGTGAATTAAAACTCCAACTCCTACTCATTTTGTTATTGTTGAAAGCGTTAAAGATAGTAAATAGTAAAAGGAACACATAGAAAAGAGAATAGAGAAAAATCTCAGTTACATTGAAAACACATAAAATTTAATATATCACAGAGGATCAACAAAAGATGGGGGCTGCTGAGGGATCATTATAATTAAGCGTTTTAAACGAATGGTTTACACAGTACTCTCTCTGAATGCATAAAGTAGAGAATACAACCTAAATTGCGCTAAATTTTCAATTCGCTAAGTTGCGACAAGCAAATGCTCATTTCACGCTGCGTAATGGGGCAGGATCAAAATATTTTGTAAATAAATCTGGCATTTCTAACTGGCTAATCCGATTGGAATGAGATTTCAAATAGGCGTAGCAAAGGAGTATTCGAGTTTATTTTCATAGTGGATTTTTTGACTCGTCAGGTGCGGCGCTGTGGGGTCTCAAAGTAGGTCACCTCAGACTTGAAAAAATTCAAATCATTCATATTAATCTGTTAATAGGCCAGGACCAAATATGGAATTTATAGGCAAAATCGAAAATTTACATTTTGTTTGTTTTTTTTTTAATTGCGGGATTTGTTTTTCACCTTTACATTTAGTATTTGGTATGTTTTTTGTATAAATATCCGGTATTTTAGAAACACCGGAGACAAGTTTACTCCGAATTCCACTAAAATTAATTAGAAAATGTTATTTTCAATCACACGAAATTAAATTCAAAACAATATTTTGTACAAGTCCAAAAGTAGGTGACATTAAATTGGAAAATTGCAAAAAAATTTAATAGATTTTTAGTCAAAAATTTAAATCATATCTCCTGAAAAAATATGTTTACAAAAGTACAATATTTTTAATATTTTTTTAAAGTCATTACTATAGAAGTTATTCCAACATAGTAAATCACATGTTCTTCCAAATATAACCCATTTCATGTTCTAAACTCCTAAAGCACGGATTCAGAAACAATAGATGGCGTATCTCTTGAACGTGGTTTTTGTTTTTTATAACTTATATGTGATTTTGAAGGATACATATCTGTCATTTTTTATCCCTTAGTTATTGAACATTATAATGTAAACAACTAAGTTTTTTTGCTTCGAAAATTACGAATGTTGTGCCAAAAAAACGTCATATGCGGGAAGTTTTGCTTTACTTCTTTAATTTGAAATAAAGTGCAGTTGAAGCACATTGCTTACGATTGCTCACCAAAGCTTATGGTGATGTTTTCCATCGATTTCAACGTGCGAGAGATGGTTTGGTGGGTTCAGAAGTGGTGATTTTGACACGGAAGACAAAGATCGCCCTGGTCAGCCAAAAAAGTTTGAAGACCAAGAATGGTCTTAAAACCCATGAAGATTGTTGTAAACCTAACAAGAGCTGGCAAAATCATTGGAAGCTACTCAATCGGCTATTTCAAAACGTTTGAAAGCAACGAGATTCATCCAAAAGTATGGAAATTGGATACCATACGAATTGAAGCCGATAGACCTTGAAAAACGATTTTGCATGCCCGAAATGATATTTTAACGCTATAAAAGAAAATCATTTATGCATCGAATCATTAATTGCGAAGAAAAAATTGGATCCATTACGACAACCCGAAGCATATGAGATCGTGTATAAAGCTCGGCCAACCAGCCAAATCGACACCAAAGCCAAATATCCCTGGTGATAATGTAATTATCTGTATTTGGTGAGAGCAAAATGATCCTCTCTTTTATGAGCTGCTGAAATCTGGTCATAACATCACATGGAACCTGTTCAAAACTCACTATTTGTTTCACTCAATGTAGAGCGCTGTCTCTGAGATACACTTCACCTTAGAACAGAGTATCGGAAATTGGCTTGATTCGTTCTTGTCATCAAAAGATGGCTCGGAACCCATATGGGCAATTCCATATCATCGTACGTGACAATTGTACGCCTATAGAATGGAATAGATTTTGCAAAAATAAGAGTATCTGAAAAATAATTTGGTCTTTATGTTCCATTCAGAGGTTACTATATTTTAAAATAATAAAAAGTTCTTTCGAAATATTGTTGTCCAAAATATTGAGCGAAATAAGGGTATATCGTACGTGACATAAAACGGAACTCATTTTGAGGTACATGTAGAAATATGCGAAAATATTCGAATCGTGAGAGGCGTAATGTTTTCTTTTAATTTCTTACACTAAACAAAATATTTTTCCTTTACAATCCGTCATATTTAAATAAAAACAATCTTTGGATGATTTTATAAAAAATAAAATTTAATATCGTACGTGACAGATTTTTCTCTTATAATAAAACAATATATATGCTGTAAATATATGTATACAAAAACTAAAAAAGTGAATAGAAAATATACATTCGGTTTCAATAAACAATTTGACAATAACAAAAAAACAATCAGAGTCAAATTCATTTCATACTACAAGCTAATTGGGATCCTAGTTTTCGCCGCAATTTTAGCCTAAAACATTAAAAAATTCAATATAATCAATTTAAACTATTATTTCTGTCTTTAAAATGTTGTAATATGATCTAAATACTTTCATATAGTAACATTTTATTATATTCTTCTATTCAAATCATCTTGAAAAAAAGTTGAAAAAAGTCGTGGTAGCGAATTGCCCATATGTTGCAAGAATGATGGAAAGTGGTCATAGCCAACAATGGCCAATTTCAAATTTATATTGTACAAATGTTTCAAAAGCTAAAAATTTTACAAAAAAAAATTCTGCAATTTTTAGTCATTGAAAATCTAAAATTCAAATTTTTGGGATTTCTTAAAATTGTATTCTGGGGATATGTTTTACATTTTATTAATTTACTATTTAGAATTATAAAGTATTATTTAAATTAAAATCAAATCATACTATTTGTGGAAACATTTTTCTATGTACATACTTATATATCAGATTATATGTCCGCCATTACTAAGCTACTAATAAGTAATGCAGATGATAAGTAGTAGTCATTGAAAAGTAAGTATTTCAGTAATTGCAAGTCATTACCAAGTGTTTGCTGTGTACTTTCGCATAAAACGAATGATGTGTATTTGGATTTGAGGAAAAATTAAATCATTTAATAAACTTTTAAAGCTATTTTGTAATAGATTTGAATTCAAGAAAATGTAAGAAATTAATTCTATAAAGAATGAATTCACAAAGAAATGAATTCAATACATTTGAAGTACAAAGAAATTAAGCCTAAGAATTAATTCATAATGAATTCATTAAAGGAATGGTGAAGAGATCGAATTTATTTAGATTTCGAAAATGGAATTAAGAATTAATTCTTTTGAAATTTTGATGGAAACCTCAATTTGTTGCCAAACTTTATTTGCATTTTTATAGTTTTGTTTTTTTTTTAATCAAATTAAAAAAAGTATTAAATTTCGGAAAACAACATAACTACCAGCTACCGGATTGATCAGCACTATTGTTGATTAGATGGAAATTATTAAGATTTCTGTTTAATTAGAGCAAAGTGAAAAAGTAGTGCATGACGGAAACCGTCAGATTTAGACAGCAACTCTTGGGGGAATTCTAAAAGTTAAAAATCATATAGATATACATACATATGTACATATATACATTGTTAGTAAAGTAAACATACATACATATTCATATTAATGCATATATGTATGTATGTAAAAATACAAGGAATAATATCCAACCTACAACAACAAAGAAGTGTATTGTTTATATAAAAACAACAAAAACAACAACACAACCAAAACAACCTAAATACATTTGTTCCCTAAGTAACCCCGAATAATCGTATCTGTTCTGTTACTTACAACAACTAAATGCATCCGAATGAACAAGATATCTCTTATGCAGTTAAACAAATATGTGGATGCAACCAACAAGATGCACGTTTGTTTGCCTGTATCTGACTTTTTAGTTTTGATTTCTCTTTTCTCTGGGCTGGTTGATGGTTTTGTTTTCATTTCTCTAGATTGGTGATTGTGTGTGTGTGTGTTTTTCAAGAAAAGTCAACACAAGGTGCATTTTGAGGAAAGTCTTTGGGAAGATTGTGGTAAATTGCGGTAAAATAGTTATAAAATCCTACAACAACAACTACTCAACTACATCATCATCTTTAGCAGGCATAACGACCCTTTTTTTTGGTATATTTAGTACAAAAATTGTTTTATTATTATTTTTCTTCATCATGTTGCGTGAATTTAGATGATTGATGATGCGTGCTGCTTGTTGTTCTTATTTTTTTTTTTTAGAATTTGTTTTTTTTTTCTAACAAAATCATTTACTTCATCATGTCATGAATGCATTCTAAGGAAAATAAATGAGAAATATAAGAAGAAGGCACATGATGATTTTTACTACAAATTAAATGGCTTTTTGTTGCAGCTTTAAATACGAGGCATACATGATGATGATGAGCAGCATGATGAACAACAAACGAATTATGTGGAGCAGCAGAAGCCTGCCTACATTGTTAATCAGCTTGATCGAAACATTAATGATAATTAACCCTCTAAGGGCTAAAAAAATATATTTAAATCTAAAAACTTGCACAAAAAATAAAAAATTTAGAACAAAATTTCTTTGAGAGTTCTTATTGAATCCAAGGAAGATTTTTAATCTCTCCACACAGAAGATTGTGAGCTACATTGGTGAACTTAAGCGTAACTCTAGGTCATAATACCTAGGATCTCTTTAATCTAAAGCAGTGGTCGGCACTCATATCCACCAGCAGCGAAATGTGATCGGTTATTTACCGCTAAATAACAATAATGTCAACGAAGAGCATAAAAATGATCACAACCACTAAGCAGGTTTAAAAATAACAGCGCATGTAATTATAATCCATGTGCTCTTTAAGCCGACCACTGATCTTAACTAACAGAACATAAAATTTTCATTGCAAATACATTTCTAGAAGTAGCAAATATGCATTTATGGAAAGTATTTTCAGAGTTTAATTAAAATAAGCCTAAATCTCCTTTAAAGGTTAAAACAATCATCACGATCATGTACAAATAATGAATGACTAAAAACAAATTCTTGAGAAAAAACAAACGCACAAGTATTCCATACTAAACCGAAGAAGAAAACCGAAAGCGAACTAAAACAAAAAAATAAAATGCTGTATCTTTTGCGGTATGCTGTAATAAAAGATAAAACAATTCTTTATTACTTTAAAAAAAAAAGATAAGCTTAGGAAGAATTCTACACACAAAAAAAAGAAGCAAACAAAAGAGAAATTGTTTAAAAAATAAACACAATACCAGATTAAAGATCATTGGCGGGATAGTTTCATCATGACAAAAAATAAAAATAAAGAAAAACAAAGGTAAACTGTGGATATTCTTAATCAAGTGTTAAACAAAAATTAAAGAAAATCATAAGATTTCTAAGAATTTTAATAGTGAGGAAAGTTGTAGATAAAAAGGTTTGAATTAAAAGCCTTAAGGCTAGGAAAGAAATTTATTCAAAATTTGTAAAAATTTTATGAATTTAAAAGAGGAAAACCAAGACAGAAGATTGAAGAATACAGATTGATTGATTTAGGTGGTAACTTAAATTCTTAAATGCTGTTTAGTAAGTGATGTAAGTACGACAAACGAATTTTTAATTAAATGTTCCAAAATCAGCTGAACTAAGACTACCAGACTGCATTTTGGAAGTTAAATTTGAATGAGGAAATTTTGGGACATCACATCTTAAATTCATCAATGTTTTCACTGAAATTAAAAGCGATAGATATAGCGATCTCTGCAGCAAAATGTCTGTCATTTGTGAGGTAGATTGAAAAAAAAAAATGAACGAATCGTAGTGCAGGACATGGGCTTTAAGAAAATTAAATTGTTGACAACCTGTTAGAATACAAGATGAGGTACAGGGTGTCGATTGTGGCAAAATCATTAAAAAAGTGGGATTGACAACAGATAACGCATCTTTTGAACACGGTTTTTCTTTTCAATAACTTCAATGTCATTTTGAAGGGTACATATCTGTCAATAATTCCCATTGAACATAGTTAAACAAATATAGTGTAAACAACAAAGTTTTTTTTTTGGATTCGAAAATGTCAAATTTTGTACCAAAATACGTCATATGCGGGAAGTTTTGCTTTACTTCTTTAATTTGAAAAAAGTGCCACTAAAGCCCACCGATTGCTCACCGAAACTTATAGTGAATATGCCCCCTTGGTTTCAATGTGCGAGAGATGGTTTGTGCTATTCAGAAGTGGTGATTTTGACACGAAAGACAAATATCGCCCAGACCAGCCAAAAAAGTTTGAAGCCCAAGAATTGGAGGCATTACTCCATGCAAATGGTTGTAAAACTCAACAAGAGCTTGCAAAATCATTGGGAGCTACTCAAGCAGCAATTTCAATACGTTTGCGAGCAACAGGATTCATTCAAAAGCAGGAAAATTGGGTTCGTATGGTACCCAATTTCCCTGTCAATAGACCTTGAAAGATGCTTGAACGCTATAAAAGAAAACCATTTCTGCACCGATTCATTACCTGCTATTTTTGTACCAACGAATCGTCATATGCGGGACGGGCTTCAAAGAGCGAGAGATGGTTTGTTCCGTTCAGAAGTGGTGATTAGATCGCTCAGGCCAGGCAACAAAGTTTGAATACCAAGAATTGGAGGCATTACTCCATGAAGATTGTTGTAAAACTCAACAAGAGCTTGGAAAATCATTGGGAGCTACTCAAGCAGCAATTTCAAAACGTTTGCGAGCAGCAGGATTCATTCAAAAGCTAAAGGGAAATTGGAAATGAGAAGGCCGAGAGACCTTGAAAGAGTTTGTATGTCTGAAATGCTGCTTGAACGCTATAAAAAAATCATTTTTGCACAGAATCATTACTTGCGATGAAAAATGGATAAAAAATCGTATGTGAAGCCAGGCCAGACGACACCAAAGCCAAATATTCATGGCTAAACTATTTAGTGAGAAGTAGTTGGGATGTTTTGTCTCACCCTCCTTATGGTTCAGCTCTTGCCACGTCCGACTACTATTTGTAACCCGAAGTGTAAGATGAGAAGCCCGACCAACCAGTCGAATCGACACCAAAGCCAAATATTCATGGCGCTAAGGTAATGCTCAGTTATTTGGTGGAAGCAAATGGTCCTATCTATTATGATCTGCTGAAATCTGACAAAACCATTCGTTTGAAGCGAGCATTTGCAGAAAAACCCCCACAATATGCGGCCAGACATAAAACCGTAATATTCCGTCATGACATCGCTCGGCCACATGTTGCAATACCTATTAAAATCTATTTAGAACGAAGTAGTTGGGAAGTTTTGTCACACCCGCCTTATAGTCCAGGTCTTAACCCGTCCGAGTACTATTTGTTTCGATCATTGCAGAACGCTCTCTCAGGTATACGCTTCACTTCAGAACAGATTCTTCGCAATTGGTTTGATTCGTTCTTGGCCTCCAAAGATGAGAAATTTTTTTGGCTCAGATCCAAACTAACAATGGCCAATACTTTAAATAAATTTATATTGTACAAGTGTTTCAAAATAAAAGCTAAAACTTTAAAAAAATCCTGCATTTTTAAGGCATACACCCAATAGATGGACATTGTAATAACCAAATCAGAAGATGCTCGTTTGTGTCAGTTACATGACCTGTCACCGAGCTACCTTGCTACCTTTTATATTAAGTGTTAGAACTGAAACCGATTCCTTCCCCCGACAAATCAATCAAGGGTCTTTTCAATCAAAGCTTCTATACTAGAAGCTTAAATTGTAATATGATACTCCCTGAATCCAAAATTTCCAGTTAAATATCTATCATTTATCTATATATATAATGTCCTATGACTTTTGTTTATTGCTCCCCGAAAACCTTGAAAGTAGAAACAGTGCATGCCTGTAATACTACTCTCCCTTCAAATCCTAATTATGATCATAGAGAAGAGAGTTTATCAAACAGGCTTCTACACTAGTTTCATTATAAATATTTTATTTTCGAAAAAAAAAACACCCTTAAATACAAAATTATTAAATTTCACTCACCTGTGAATCATTGAAATTAAAATCTCTTTCAGCATTGCTGCTGCCAGAATGTAGAACCACTAGTAAACTCAATAGCACTAAAGGAAATGTGCAACACCAGTAACGCCTCGTCGTCGTCGTTGCTGTCGTTTTCGTTGCCGCCTTCTGTGACGTCTTCTTATGCAAATGTGTTAAAAATTTTGGCAACATCTTGAAGATGTTTTTGTTTTATTTTGTCTTCTTACTTTTTATTTGAATTTTTCTATGACTTTTGCTTAAAAAACTAATTGTTTTCGTTCGTAAAAAATGCAAATTTTTTTTTTATATTTTTTTTCTCAAATTAATTTTCAATTCGTAATTTTGTTAATGCAGCTACTGCTACTACAACGGCTGGCTAATACGTTGCTGAACGATGATTAAATTATTATACATAAATTCCAAAGTTACTTCATCTGTAAAGACACAAGTTGAAAAACAAATATATTTAAAAAAAACTTGTTACAAAACGAGTTAATTTAGAAAAAAAAAACAAAGCAACGTAAAACTAAAAATAAGAAAAATAGTAAAAAAATATAATTAACAAAAATTATGAATTTTAAATACAAGTTGTAATAAATAATAAGACAGATTTCATTTGTAAGAAACCTCAAGAAAATGTAAAATGTCAAAAATGTTTAAATTTTTGTCACACTCAAATTAAATGGCGTCTTTTAATTAGATTTTAAAAGAATGATAAACGCCTCTAGTTTGTGTATCACTATAATTAGTTGTTACAAATTTGTAGGTTTTTTTTGGAATAAATTTCTTATCTCAAGAAAGTTTGAAGAAGGTTTTTTTGTACAAACTATTTTTATCTAAACTTTAGGGTTTTAATTTTAAAGCTTATCTAAGCTATTCATTCTGTTTTGCTGTAATATGGGTCAATGTTTTTTAAATATTTATTTAATACATTTTTGGTAAATTAATAATTTTATTTTATTCTTTGTTTTTTATTTTTAACATGCATGATTTTTATAAAGAAACTAGCTATCTGCCCCGGCTTCGCTCGGTAGCTATTTACTAATGATTTGTATTCTCACACAAAGTTTGAAGACTCCCACTATAATAGTTCTCCAGATATGCAATAATAAATTTTTACTTCGTGTGGGAGGTGCCACGCCCATTGTATCTATATATGTCAATTTTGAATCTAAACCATCCAGTTACCCACTCAAACAATCCCAGCAGTTAAGGAGGAGTTCAGTTACTAACACACGTACAGAAGAATTATATATATAAAGAAGATGAATTTGATTGGTTTGAAATTTCCAGTTTTCTTAAATTTCGAAAACTCCGTTGGTTTTTAAAATGCCTGTCATTTGAAACTCATATTGTCTATATACATGACGTAGTAATCAATATAGATTCTAATTTTTAAATTAAAAATTTCAAAAATCTGTACAAATTTTATATGTAATTCATATTTATCCCTTTAACCTGAAGTCGAATTTTATTGATTCAAAAAATATTGTAAACGTTTTTAAATTGAATTCAACAAGTAAGAGATCTATATTCGGCTCTGCCGAATCTTATATACCCTTCACCAAATTATACTTCAAAATACAAATTTTAAATATTTTTAGGTAAACAAAATTTTTTTTTATTTCCAAAGTTATTTTTTTAATTTTTTTATTTTTTAAATTTTAAAATTTTGTTTTGTGTTTTTTAAATTTTTTTTTGGTGAAAAAAAAAATTCGGGTTAAAAAATATTTTTTCCGATTTTGACCCATTGTAGGTCAAACTTACTATGGTCTTATATACGTCGTTGCAAAGGTCTTTGAAACATCTATCATTAGATATCCATATTGTCTATATTAATGACTTAGTAATCCAGATATAGGTAAAAAATTGGTAAAAAATCGAGGTTGTCCTGGTTTTTTCCTCATATCTCAGCCATTTGTGGACCGATTTTGCTGATTTTAAATAGGAAACTTGTCGAAAGCATGTCTGACAGAATTATTGAAGATTTGGATCACGAATATTTCCAAAAAATTGATATCAGAAAATTGATTTCAACAGACGGACATGGCTTAATTGACTCCGCTATCTATAGGGATCCAGAATATATATACTTTATAGGGTCAGAAAATTATATTGTGGAAATTATAAACCGAATGACAAACTTATATATAACCTTCTCATGAAATAATTTTTCTGATTTTCATCCATTGTCGGTCCGAATTTCTATGGCGTTATATACTCCGTTGGTTTTTAAAATGTCTATCATTTGATATCCATATTGTCTATATATGTACATGTATATGTAGGTCAAAATTAGCAACTGAACCAAGACTATACCAGGTATAATGATATATTAGTCATGTTTGTAAGTTATTATACAAAAAACTCGCTGTTTCAATTATGGGGTTAAAGGTTAAATGTTTTAATAATTTAAATGTCTAATAAAAATTCAACGAAATATGAATTACACTAGCATACAAAAGTAAGCTTACAGATCTCAGAGGGGAAGAATCAATATATCCCGCCATTTTAAACTCACTGATCCGATTGACATGTATTCGAGTTTATTTCTTGACGACGGAAGTCGTGAACTTCTCAAAGAAGTTCACCTCAGACATGGATAATTTTAAAACACCTGCATTTTTTATGGTTTGTGTATAATAAAGGATTTATGAGTGTATAACTTAAAAATGCTGGATTTACAAAATAGATGGAATATCTTTTGTATGCGGTTTTTGAGTTCAATAACTTATATGTCAATTTGAAGGATACATATCTGTCAAAAAAGTTTGACGACCAAGAATTGAAGGCATTTCTCCGTGAAGATTGTGGCACCGAATCATTACTTGTGATGAAAAATGAATCCATTACGACCAACCAGCCAAATCGACATAAATGCCATTGATATTTGGAATTGGATTCGACGCTAAGATAATATTCCGGTTTTGGTGCGAGCAAAAGGATCCTATCTATTATAAGCTGCTGAACTCTGACCAGACCATCATATTGAATCTGTACCGAACGCAACTGATTCGTTTGAATAGAGCAGTGGCCGAAAACTTCCCACAATATGCGGCCAGACATGAAACCGTAATATTTCATCATGCTCGGCCACATGTTGCAATACCTGTTAAAAACTATTTAGACTACTAATTGTTTCGATCAATATAGAATACTGTCTCTGGGATACGCTTCACTTTGGAAAAGATTATCCGAAATTGGCTTGATTCGTTGTTGGCCTCAAATGATGAGCAGTTCTTTGGCTCGGAATCCATATGTTGCCAAAAATATTGGCAACATTGTTATAGCTAACAATGGCCAATATTTGGAATAAATTTATATTGTACAAAAGTTTCAAAATAAAAGCAAAACATTTTTAAAAATCTCGCATTTTTAAGTCATACACCAATATAATTTCTCTCTCACCAAATCATTAAAAAGCCACAAAATCTAATAAAAGTCATACTAGAAATCCGTTCATAACTGTTATTTTTAGTGATTTATTGTTTGTCACAAAATATAAATTACAATTTGGGTATTTTGATTATGTGGATGAGTTATTTTCGGTCTCTGTAGAAAATTAAAAGAATAATTTTAATTTATTTTAAATTTTTTGATCATGGGATTGAGTAAATTCTCTCCTAGTTAGACAAAATTCATATCTAAGAATGTCTAAATCCCAGAAAGGTAAAACCGTGCATCGAAATTAAAATTTAACTGGACAAAATCGTTTGGGGGATATTTTATATGGATTTGAAACCTCAGAACTTTTGCACGTAAAATAAATATGTTTTATTTTAACATTATTTTCACAAATTTAATTAAAATAGAGCATAAATGAGCACTTAAAAATTTTGTTGCAATTTGACTTGAATGCAAATGTAATTATGTTTTAAGCTTGAAAAATTAAATATTTTTCAAACAAAAAAACATATGGCTTGAATTTATAAAATAGAAATAAAGTGTTATACAACTGTAATTCAATTGCTTGACTATTATTAAAGGCTTGAATTACACTTGCTTTCAACTTGAATTCAAGTATGTAAGTTATTTGTGGGCTACGGATAGTTGATTTCAATATACGGATGGACATGGCTCTTCAAACTTTCGGAAAAAAATATTTAAAAAAATAAAAAAAATTTTAATATTTATTTCCGAAATCAAAAACCTTTTTGACTTTTTTTCAAAATGGGTCTTAAAGGAAAGCTTGAATATTTTCCTTAAAGACCTATTTGGTCGCTTAGGGGGATGCGAATTCGATATCTGTCAAAATAAATGTTTTGTAACTCAAAACATAAAATTTTTTACTTTTTTTGCAAAATCAAAAGAAAGCTTAATTGTTCAAAAGAAAGCTTAATTCCATTCCTTTAAGAGAGTTTTAGTCACTTAGTGGGATGCGAGTGGGATATCTATCAAAATAAATATTTTATAATTTTTGATTTTTTTTTAGCAAAATATAACTTTGAATTGAAGTAAAAATGCTTATTGATATCGGCTACAAACTAATTTTGTGGTCTAGTGTAAATGATATTTTTGTCGGTTAGTGTAATGCCAAATAATATTTAGCACATAGAAAAACATAGAGCGGAAACTAGAAACAAAACTCAAACAAAATAATTACTCAAAATAATCACACACACGAGTGTTGTTTTTGTTTTCACATAGTTTTTTCTACTAATACATTCTCACCACTTAGGTTTTTGACAACTGAGTTAGGTCTTTGACAGGACAGTTTCCGCTCTATGTCTATTTAGCATTCGAAATTAACAAAATTGAAAAAAATTAATTGATATTTTTGTTTACCAAATTTCTGGATAAATTGTGAACATTTTAACCCATTTAGAGCGGATGGTAAGCGATGTGTCCACTTTTCACAAGTCAATTATTTAATATATTAAACTGTTGCAACACATTAATATTGTCAGCTGACTATTGTCAAAATGAGAACTTTAAATAACGAGTTCCGTTTATTCACTGAATTTCAAATAAATTGTTGCACAAAATTTCGACTATTTCTTATTAAATTTAAAGCACTTCAAAGATTTCAAATAAAATTTTAAATCATCATAATTTAAAAAACTTTTTAATAAAAAAATTTAATATATTCTTAAATCGTTTATCGATATTTTAAGAACACTTGTATTTATTTTTTAAATGGTTCACAAGCAGTTTTCGGTGGAAATTGTAAAAAATTTAAATAAAAATTTACAATTTAGCTCTTCTTAAATAGAAGCAATATATGAATAGAAGAATGATAGGTAATTTATTTATCACAAGTATTATTTTATCCTTTTCAAATAGTTTTTAAGATAATTTTCCCACATTTCCATACAATTAAAAACTTGTTTTTTTAATTACATTTTTCTATATTATATTCAACTTTAAATTTTAATTATTTTTTCATATTATTATCATTTGCACAAACACATTTAATTAAAAACCAATGTAATGCTTTTTGCTGTTATAAACGTTTAGTTAAATATTTATTTCAGTTTTTAATTTATTTAACTTAATAAAAAGTTTGAAATTTTGTGGTTTTTTTATTCATTATTTATTTAAACTGTTTCAACTTTTGTAGTTGTTATTAAAACTGTTACATTTTTTATTAATTTTTCATTTAATTTAAAAATTAACTCACTTTAAGCCACCATTATATTTTCACTTAATAAATTTTTATTAAAAAAATTTAATTAAAAAATCCTTTAATTATTGATTTTAATTTATAAAATATTTCACCACAACCGTTTATCGTTATGAGTTGTGTTCATGGTTTGATTTTTTTTTTAAATCTGAGCATTTGTGAAACGGAAATATATTATTTTTACGATTATTTTTATTTTTTTTTCTTTTTAATTATTTTGATTTTTATTTATTTATGCTTCGTTTTTTTTCTCCGATTCTAGTTCTCCCGTTTCAGCTAAAACAGCACGTGCTGACTGCTGCAAGAGTGTGTATTCAATTAAACGTCCACAGCTAAAATTTTTGATAAAAAAAAAAATTAAATAATAAATTTAACAAAAACAATAACAACAACTCTGAAACACACCCTTAAATGAAAAATCATTAAAACGCACACAGATACACCAAAACACACAAACATATGCACATAGATATAAACCGAATTTTAAACAACCTCAAACAGCAGAGGCAGCGGACTAACTAACTGAGTGGCTGGCTGGCTGGCTGGCTGGCTGACTGTATGAATGAATGATCAATCGTTTGCTGATCACTTAACAAAAAAAAGGGGGCTTTCACGAACCAGCCAACGAACGAGTAATAAAATTTGATTTAACAAAGCGCCACTATAAATAAATAATTTAATTTTTTTTAAATATAAAATTTCCTTTTGTTGTTATTTTAATGTTGTTGTAGTAGGTAATTACAAATTACATATAAGATTTTGAATTTTTGTATTTTTTCTTTACCAGACAAAAAAAGTAAATATACAAAAAATAATTCAAGTTTTTGGTATAAATTTTGAAAACCTAAAAAAAGAAAGTTCACTGAACTCTTTTTCCTTAACAACCCAATTTAGTTTAGAACTGTCTATACATTCGATTTGATTTGATTTCTAATTGAACAATTTGTGTACATACAATTAAACAAATGAGCGGGCGCAAATAACTCAAATAATTTACAGATTTCTATGCTCTCGAGCACTTGTAAAGTAAAGTGAACGGACCGACGAGCCATCACCGAGAGTGAATTTAGTAGCTCTTGAAGTTCGCGCCGTATTTACAACGTATTGTAAACAAATTAGCCATGAGAAATTTTTCAAAAAAAACTAAAATAAAATAAAGTTGTTTACAATATGCCCCTGAATGGCAGCAAACAAACGTACACATTTGTAAAATAAAACAAACCAAACTAAACTAAACTGAAAAATAAAAACTTTAAAAATCTTATAAGTTGCAGTATGGTTGGTGGCAGTGCACTACTTTCGAAAAATAAAAAAAGAACTAGTAAAATAAATCTCAGCATTTTATCGATGTAAAAACACAAAACTTTTTGCACAGATCATGACTTTTCGTTTCGTTTTCTTAAATAAATTTAAATTAGCGCTCGATTAGCACCAATATGACGAGTTAATTTTATTTTTTTTTGCATAAAAATACACTCATACAAATTTTATTAAAAACGGTTTATTTTGCGAAAAGAATACCCAAATGGAATTTTATTAAAATATAACTCAGGAGTCTTAGAAATATCATGTTATAGTTTCTGCTTAGTATTTTCACAAACCCTGATGACCCTTCACTGACTTTAAGTGTAACTGTTGAAATGTCAGCGAGACAAAACCAGCACATTGTCCATAGTAATTAACAAACAAACAAATAAATCTTCAGCAAACAATATAAAAATATTAGGAATGGCTGTTCACTGCGTTGCCAATTTTAAATCTAGCTAGCCATAATTATAAAAAAATGTTTGTCTTCAGAATAATGAGACGTAAACTTTATTTTTAATTGATCGTTTCGTTATCATACAAAAAAAAACAAGAAGTACGAGGGTGAGTCAATAAGTCCATGACTTTCTGAATGAAACACATTATATTATTCAGCATAGTCTCCATTTAGCACTCTACACTTTGTCCAGTTTCTCCAATTTGTTATCCCTTCCAAAAAATAAGATATGTCGAGGTCATCAAAATAAGCATTTGAGCCCATATTGCAGTTGAACATCGCCAAACACTCCTGCGAAGTTGTCACACTATTTCGTTTAAGGTCGATTGTGAGCAAACAACCACAATTTCTCACACTTTCAATCTCCGATCGCCCAACACCATATCGTGAATTTTTTCAATTGTTTCGGCTGTAGAGACCTCAACTAAGCATCCTGAACGTTCGTCATCACCTGTGCTTGTTAAAAGGGCTTGATTTTGTCCTATATTAATCCCCTAAAGTTGCGTCTCATAAAAATAAGATTTTATAATATTGATTAATATTTTAAAACTGTCCCAAACAAGTAAGCTATTGTAAATTAGCAGTACATCGAATTTACAGCAGCCACATAGTGAAGACAAGAAAAAATATGACCTTTTATGATCTCAATTTGACTTCTTTAATGACTTCTTCACACCATCTGCATTACTTCTAAATAGTTTGCTTTTATTTAATATTAGTTGACCGTCCCGGCTTCGCCCGGTAGCATTTACTAATGTTAGTTCTTCAAGTTTCTCCAACCCACTCACACCAGCCTGTTCTTATTTATTTGCAAATAAAATATCTAAATTTGTACTGCATACTTTAGGGAGCTTTTTTATTACAGTTGACTGGACTCACAAAAAAAGAATTTCTGAGTTTTACCCGGAATTTTTGAATTCTTTTTTTTTACAAACCATCTCCTGAAAATTTCGAATCGAATAAAAAAAAATCTGCCAAATCGCTTCAGCCGTTCTCACGTGATGACATTACATACATTGACCATTTCATTTTTATATATATAGATTTTAGAAAATAAATTAAGAATAATTTTTAAAGACAATTTGTAATTGATTTAATAGTGATAACTCATTTAAGTCTTTATCTATAAGCGAACATGGTAACAAATTGTTTAAGCCTTCGATCAATTGCATTTTTACATTAAGTAATATGATATTATGACTAAATTCAGACAGAGACAGAATAAATCAACTCAATATTAGTACATCCAGACACTTATATCTCTTAGAGAACACTAATTATATCACAGCTCAAGTCCATTGGGAGATGGAGATTGCCACAATCATTTCCCCAAGAGATCACTGGTAATCTTTGAATCTTAATACTGGTATGAAAAGATGGTTCAATAAATGAAACTGTGGAGTTTTTTGTGGGAAGTTGGGGAATATTCATAGATATAGAAATATTTGTAATATCCGAAGCAACTAGGCTGATATCCACGATACCGATATATTCAATCGAATTCCCCACATGCTTTAAAGATAGTCAGAATTAATAGTCAGAATTCTTAAATCGAGGGTAGTCAACTGTTCTCAACAAACAATATGTCTATAACTGTGCTGGGTGTCGGATCACAATAATATTGAGTTAATGAAACTGCGAATGAATTATCACGCACAAGAGCGGATCTTGATGCGAACGTTGATTATGTATCTGGCCTTGACTCTGCATGCCAAACGATAAAGAAGAAGAATCTGACTTGATGCTGGAAACGATGTTTCCAGCATCAACTAATTCTTGTGAGAATTAATGCCAATAGGACATTGAAGACAAGGGAACAGGAGAACTACCATCTCCTTCTCTGTCAATGAGCTGCGCTACCACGCAAACAGTTTAATAGTTTTGTAGCTCTTTTCTTTCTAAATCTAGAATGTCTACAAACGTGGACCCATTTAGCTGAATTGTTACTATGTGTGAACAGTATAACACAGAGAAAACAATTTATCAATAATATTTTAAAAATTTGGTAACAAAAGTTCAAATCAATTTTAATACTATTTTGTGTCCATTATTTATCAAATATATCCAAATCGGAATAAGCTGGAATATGTTAAAGTCGTTTTAAAATAACAAGTTCCATTCAATAGGTTTTTTAAACTAAATTGAACTTTATTTCTTTATTCAGAAAATTTTATTATAAAAAAACTACTCCAAAAAAAACAAGTAAGAAAGTATGGTCGGTCAAGCCCGACCATATAATACCCTACACTAAGTAAAAAAGCAAAAACATTTTTCTTTTAAAATTTCAAAAATTTATTTTTTTGAGTGATTTTCGGAAGTGGGCCTTATATGGGAGCTATGACCAATTATGGACCGATCACCATGAAATTAGGTCGTGTGATTTATGACTATATGAAAGTTTACTATGTTGAATTTTGTGAGTATACTAACATTTTTAAGCTATTTATGAACGTTAAAGTGATTTTCGGAAGCGGGTCTATATGGAAGCTATGACTAATTATGGACCGATCGTAACAAAATTTGGTCACACGAATTTTGTATATATAAAACTTATTTGGAGCGCAATTTGTGGAGATATATTTATAAATTAAACATTTATGACCGATAAAGTCCAATTTCGGAAGGACATTTGTATGGGGGCTAGTTGAAATAATGGACCGATTTCAGCCAGTTTCAATAGGCTTTGTCCTTGAGCCGAAAAAATAATATGTACCAAATTTGATTGAAATATCTTCAAAATTGCGACCTGTACTCTGCGCAAAAGGTCAGCCAGCCGACCAGACGGACGGACGGACATCGTTTAATCGACTCAGAAAGTGATTCTAAGTCGATCTGTATACTTTAAGGTGGGTGTTAGACTAATATTTTTGGGCGTTACAAACATCTGCACAAACGCATAATACCCTCCCCACTATGGTGGTGTAGGGTATAAAAACTACTCCCAAAAAAATATGGTAAATTTTTATTTTGGAAAAACTTTTGGTGACAAATTTTTTTTTAATTTTTGGAAAAAATTGGATGTTTGATGAAATTATCTGTATTTGGTGGGACTACAAGAGTCCTGTCTATTATGACCGGCTGAAATATGGCCAGATCATCTCATGGAACTTGTATCGAACTCAACTGATTCGTTTGAAGCGGCCAGACATGAAACTGTAATATTCCATCATGACAACACTCGGCCACATGTTGCAATACCTGTTAAAAAGTATTCAGAATGCAGTGGTTGGGAAGTTTTGCCTTACCCGCTTTATTGTCTAGACCGTGCCCCGTCCGACTACTATTTGTTTTGGATACGTTTCACATTAGAACAGAGTATCGAATATGGGCTTGATTCGTTCTTGGCCTCAAAAGATGAGGAGTTCTTTTGGCTCGGAATTCATATGTTGCCAGAAAGATGGGAAAAGGTCATAGCTAACAATGGCCAATACTTTGAATAAATTTATATTGTACAAATGTTTCAAAATAAAAGCTAAAACTAGACATGACTAGGGTTTTTATCCCGGGAATTTCCGGTACAAATTTCCCGGGAATTTTGCCAATTTTTCACTACCCGATTCCCGGGTTTTTTGTTGGGAATCCCGAGAATTAAAAACTGACGAAAATATATAGAAAACAAGTTAGAATAGTGAAAAGTTTTTTACAGTTTTTTGCTTATATCTGGCAATAATAGACCGCATATTATTATTATTTATTTGGGGTTTTTCGTATGAAAATTTAAAAAGTGAATTCATTATTTATAGAATTTATTTCTTATTGAATCACTCTAAATTTCTTCTTCTTCAAATCCATAACAAAATAGCTTCAAAAGTTTATTAAATGATTAAATTTTTCTTCAATTCAAATCTAGTACAGAAAGGCTGAAGAAAATGTTTTCAATTAAGTTTGTAAATGATTTGATTTAACAAAAATTTAATCATTCAAAGTTTGAAAAAATTCTGTTATTAATTAACTTTAAAATTCACCACTATCGTGAAAAACATGTGACATTTTTGTTCCCATGAAATATCCATTTCCCCCGAAGGTGAAATTGCTATCGTGATATTCCCCTAAACTTTTCATTCACAATAGTTGATTTTGTTCGTAACAGCGGTTTTATTGTTTACAAAATTCCATCTAAAAATTTCACAACATGGGGAATTTTTTCACGTGAACAAAGTTTATGAACGAAAAATGGCTAAAGGGAACATATTTCATGTGAAATATTGATTCGCGATAGTTTTTATATGAAATTTGGCTATAATATTCCTAATTTACAGTATCATTATATATTTCGGGAATAGACGGGTACCCGGGAATGTAGAAAAAAATTTCCCGATTCCCGGGAATCAAAAAAGTCGGGAAATTAAAAACCCTATACATTACAGATGGTGTGGTGAGGAAGAGGAGATTATCCATCTCTGTCCATGTCAATAAGCTACATTATCAAGTAATTTTGAGTCTAATAGTATTTTCTATAAAAAAAATTGTGTTTACCAGTATTTTCTGTAACAAATTCGGTGTCTAACAGTATTTTTTGTAGAAAATGTCCTGTTGATTTGCCTCACAGAACTAAGCTTATAATGAAAATAATAAAAAATTTAAATATTAGTACTCTGAAGGTGAAAAAAGTACTATTTGCATAATATTTTAATAACGAACAAAAATTTAATTATCCATCCCCAGTAAGCAGTATGCAAATTTGTTCCCCCCTAAATTTATTGTTTATTTAGTAAATCATGATTTGTTTAATTGTATTTTTAAATCACTTCAACTCAAGTACTTTACTAGTAGCTGCTTGCTTAACATTGAAGTACTAAACTACTTATTATGCATTAACATTTTGCTATGAGAGTAAAAATTTTGAAATATAACCACTCCAAGATATTGGGTATTTAAGGAAATCCAATTAGAAAAAAACTGCACTTTATTTTTTGAGTGTATTCAACTTACAAATGCCAAAAGTATAAATTTGTTTATTTTGTAGTTTTCTTGTTTTATTTTATTTTGAATTCATTTTTTATTTATTATTTGTTTCAGGCTTTTGTTGATGCATTTGTATACAAACAAAATGTTGGTTGTATATTTTCTTTTTTTTGTTTTGGATTAAAATGCAGTGGTAGAAATAAATTCTTTTACAGAAAAAAGGCCACACGCAATCATATTTTGTAAGTTTTTTTTCTTTTCTTTGTAAGATTCTATACAACAATAACAAAAAAAAGTCATTCCCCTAAAGATTGTTTTCTGCCAAGATATTAGTAGCGAGGGATTCAGTATTGATGAACAAAATAAAATAAAATGATATGGTAGGGAAGAGTAGAGTAGAGTATGGGGACACGGTAGGGAAATGGACATGAAGGTAAATACAATAATAAATAAGCAAAATAAAAGGAAACGTAAATTTTAATCCTGTAAAATATGTGCTACTATACACATCCATATATTGTGGATGAGAATTCTACTGTTGACGTTTATACACACTACAACATTCTTGGATTTATAAAAAAAAAAAAATAAATTGCAAGACATTAAGAAACTCTCTCACAACAAAACAACAATATTATGCAGTCTGTTGTGTTTGTGTTAAGGCAGTCATGTCAGGCCAGCATATTTCTACGTGGAAACCAGGCAGCCAAGTCAGCCATTCAGCCACACATTTCAACACTCGTAGAATTATAGTTTAGAGTGAACCAGGTGTGGTTAGTTAATTTAAACATTCCTTTTCAGTTTCAGAAATTCATGTTTTTGAATGGAAGCATTATAAATTTAATTGCAGCAGCGTGGAGGGGTAAACCTTCATATTTATATATATTTTGTTTAAACATGTAATTATAACAAAACCAAAAAAACAATAGAAAACTATCTGTCTGTCTGTCTTTCTGACCTTTTGTATAGCTATCTAACAGATACTAAAATTTGTAAACGGAAGTCAACTTTAAACTTTCAACTCTTATAAAAATAACAGCAGACCTTGAATTTTGTCTCTACACATTTTGGGAAAAAAAGGTTTCCCCTTGAAATTGTATTTATAATTTTTAAGCCTCTTTTAATTTCTTTTAATAGAAAACATCTTTGGGATACTCACCATGTACACATTCATAATTCATCCCCTGTCAACAATAATAATCCAATGCTTCATTATCGATTATTTCGAAATTGTCAGTTTAAAATAAAGCAATTTGCCATTAATGTAAAAAATTTTACACATTTGTGCACAAATTCAAATAATAGCACACGTATACTAGGGTGGCCTTTATTTTGCACGATCACAATTTCTAAATTGATGCTAATGTTCCCGGTCATCTAAAAATCTAATAGTGAAAATTTGAGCAAGATCGGTTGCACATTTCATTGGGTGTATAATTTAAAATTGCGGGATTTTTTCCAATTTTTAAATTTTATTTTAAAACTTTTTTACGATATAAATTTATTCAAAGTATCAGTTATGACCTTCTCCCAGTTTTCTGGCAACATATGGAATCCTACCCAAAGAACTACTTATCGTTTTAGGTCAAAACCGAATCAAGCCAATTTCGGATACTACGTTCTGAAGTGAAGCATACCGCAGAGAAAGCGTTCTGCATAGATCGAAACAAATAGTTGTCGGACTGGGCAAGGTCTGGACTATAAAACGGGTGAGGCCAAACTTTTTTTTAAAAAATAAATACAAACTGCGAAGCGTTTTGCTTGTCTGCAGATACACCAAAAAATCTCTGGCGGGAATCGAACCCGCAACCCTCAGATCGACTAGTCTATCGTGGCACTCTTCATTCTAAATGATTTTTTACAGGTAGTGCAACATGTGCTCGAACGTTGTCATAAAGGAATATTATGGTTTAATATCTGGCCGCATATTCTGGGCATTTTTTGGCCAATGCTCACTTCAAACGAATCAGTTGCGTTCGGTAAAGGTTCCCTGTGATGGTCTGGTCAGATTTCAGCAGCTCGTAATTGCTCCCACCAAATACAGAGAATTACTTTAATGCCAATTCAGCTAGTTTTCAACCGAAATTTCAGAAAACTTAAACAAATTAGTTTAGTTCTAATTAAAACTAAAATAAGATGAAAAGAACAAATTTTAACAGTTGTAGCTTTTAAGGGTTAACTTAGATTTTGTTACCAAATTTGTTAAAATTATTTCTTAAACAAAACATTTCTTAGCCTATTTGCTAAGATTTAATTTCAGATTATTTCTTTAAATTGCGAATTTACGATTTTGTAAATTTAAATTTTTAAGACATTGTTAACCCTTTTATATCTGGGGTCAAAATTGTCCTAGGAATCAAAATTAGACCTTTGCAATAACATAAATGAAAAATCTCAAATAGAAGAAATTTATTTGCTAACTTTAATGTCTTGGACAATTCTGACCCAGGATACAAATGGTTAACAGTGTCCTAGAAATTTTAAATTAAACAAGTAAGAGTGCTATATTCGGCTGTGCCGAATCTTATATACCCTTCACCAAATTATACTTCAAAATTTTAAATATTTTTAGGTAAACAAAATTTAATTTTTATTTCCAGTTGTTTTTTTCATATTTTGGAAAAAAAAATTTTTGATTGTTATTTTAAATTTAAAATTTTTTTTTTTGTTTTTTCTATTTTTTTGTGAAAAAAAAAATTCGGGTTAAAATTTTTTTTCCGATTTTGACCCATTGTAGGTCCATCTTACTGTGGTCTTATATACGTCGTTGCAAATGTCTTTGAAATATCTATCATTAGATATCCATATTGTCTATATTAATGTCTTAGTAATCCAGATATAGGTCAAAATCGAGGTTGTCTTGATTTTTTCCTCATATCTCAGCCATTTGTGGGCCGATTTTGCTGATTTTAAATAGCAAAATTCTCGAAAGCATGTCTGACAGAATTATTGAAGATTTGGATCCCGAAGATATCTGGGGTCTTCAGAAAATGGATTTCAACATACAGACGGACATGGCTTAATCGACTCCGATATCTATAAGGATCCAGAATATATATACTTTATAGGGTCGGAAATGAAAAATGTAGAAATTACAAACGGAATGACAAACTTATATATACCCTTCTCACGAAGGTGAAGGGTATAAAAATCGCTAAGTAGCAATTCAGAGAAATAATATGAAATGAAATATTTTTGAAAATAGTCTAAGAAATCTATTTTTAAGAAATAATTTTAACAAATTTGGAAAGTATTCATTATACACTTCACCTTCGAGTGAAGGGTATATATAAGTTTGCCATTTCCGTCTGTCTGTTGAAATCAATTTTCTGAAGACCTCAGATATCTTTTAGATCCAAATCTTCAGTAATTCTGTCAGACATGCTTTTAAAATCAGCAAAATCGGTCTACAAATGGCTGAGATATGAGGAAAAAACCAGCACAACCTCGATTTTTGACCTATATCTGGATTACTAAGTCATTAATATAGACAATATGGATATCTAATGATATATATTTCAAAGATCTTTGTAACGACGTATATAAGATCGGAAACGGAAACAAATTTTAACCCGAATTTTTTTTTAAAAAAAAAATTGAAAAAACAAAAAAAAAAAATTTTTAAATTAAAAAAAAAAAATTAAATTAAAAAAAAAATAAAATAATTTGAAAAAAAAATTTTTACAAAAAATGAGAAAAAATCAACTTTGGAAAAAAAAATTTTGTTTACCTTTGTTGGTGAAGGGTATATAAGATTCAGCACAGCCGAATATAGCACTCTTAAATACTTGTTTTTAATTCTCATTTAGTGTTTGGTAGAATCAAAAAAAAAGTTTTTAAATTTTTGAAATTTCGTTATAAAATTTTTGAAAATGTAAAAATTGGGAGTTGAGATATAAATGCATATAATTGCAAAATAAGGGCCACCTTAACATAAATACATACGATTCAAAACAAGTACGAGTATATAACTAAGTAGCTACTTCGTTACAGTCGTTAATATTTAAACAAATTTTGTAAATATTATTTACAAAGATGACCTACATTAAATGTTTGGGTGAGTGAGTGTGTGTGTGTGAACAATATGTGGTTTGGTGGTCAAATATGACCAATGATTCGAAATCATAGATGTTTATCTATTGTACGAAACAAAACCCCAACTAATGCAAATGTGTGTAAACAATCATCAAAAAATATATTTTTTTTCAGTAGATTTTATCCCTTTTCATCGTGTATTTGGCACTTCTAGAGTTTCCGAACAAGCAACTGTTTTTATATTTTATAAATTTAGGAAAACAGCTGCCAGGCTTTATTTTTTTTTTTTTGGTACAATACCTTTTAAGTATGTGTATGAGTTTTGTAAGTGTACATGTGTTTGTTTGACCATTGGACACGTGTAGCACGGATGAATGAATGATGAATGATGGTTGTCAGAGCGTTTGCATAAGTTGTGTAAAATAAAAGGATCTAACACATGAGTTGGCAGTTATAATTTCATTTCATATAAAATATGTTTTGCTTTTATTTTTACCAGGCTTTTTATGTGTTTACTTAAGGAATTTATAATGAAAATCTCTAGAAATTATATACAAATACCAGATTTTACATACATAAATATGCAAAGTAAACATTTACAATTGTAGATTAATTCTAATGGAAATCGATTGATGGTTTAACAAAGGTTTTATTTTATTTTCTTTTGTTTAAATATAAATTAGAATGTTGTATTAGGTTGCTTTGTGTCATGAATACCCTCAAGTGGTAATTTTCATTATTAATAATTCCAATTGATACAGAGAAAAGAAGCTATTGCAATAATATGGTAAATGAATATTATTTTCATAAGCGCCTTAAAGTATGCTACAATTCGGTGTCCTTGAATTATCACTTTTCTGCAATGTGGTACAAACAATATTAAATAGAGGAAAATAAATAAATTCTTGAATTATTCTCGAATAAAAATAGAATTATAAATTTTGTTATATTTTTTAAAAAAATTAAATACATTTAAACAAATTAGAGTGCTATAGAACATAACAAAGGATTAACTGTCAAACGAACTGTCATACTGCGCTCACTTTTTGACATTTATGATCAGTATCGTCTGGTAAATCTTGAATAGATTAAAGCTTGAACAACGCTACCAAATTATCCAGATTTACTTTGAAAATTAGTCATCGATTAGCGCAACTCATAGACGACTGTTTTATCGCAAAATTGTGTTCAGCGATAAGGTTCATTGTTTATAATCATAACTACTGGTCCACAACAGACCCTAAAGACTTCATTACATCCAACAAACTGCAACGTTTGGTACGGTCCACACGCTGATGGCATTATTAATTCTTCAAAAATGAAGCCAGAATGGACGTCCGAAAAGCATGTACCCTTTTGGGCACCCGATTGTGAGCAAAAGCGGTAGCCATCTTGCGCAAAGTTTTCTCATACCCAATTTATCATTCAAAATTGAAACCACTGAACCATGTGAGATGCCTATGGCTACCACAATCTCGGGCACTTTCAATCTCGGATCGCCGAACACCATTTCGTGATTTTTTGCAATTGTTTGGATGTAGAGACCTCAACTGGGCGTTCAGAATGTTCAGCAATTTCCGTGCTTGTGCGGCCATAACGAAATTCAGTAAAACACTTTTTTACCATTGAAATTGATGGTGCATAATTCCCATGATATTTATAAAGCATTGCCGGGGTAGTCCGCTATCAATGGCAGTCAAACACAAACACTAAATGACGCAGCTAGTTCATATTTTGATAGGAGCCAACTGTCATATGTCTGTTGACAATAGCAGTGTTGCTCTTTCAGTTAAGAGCCGGAATATTCAAAAAGTTGCGGACTTATTGAACCACTTCCGCATAAACGTCCAAATGACTCATAGATTATGTGTTCACCGGAATATGATAAAAATCGAATAGATGCTGTTAATATTATTTTCATAAGTGCCTTAAAGTATGCTACTATTTTGTGTCCTTGCTTATTAACTTTTTCGCAATGTGGTATATATTATAAGTAAAAATCTATATAAAAATTCAAAATAATTCGATATTTTTAAGGATAACTTTTATGGTATAAATTAATATATCAATGGCTTATAATTGAGGACGTTTTTTTGGTTCAACAGAAAGGGATTTTTAGTATGTATTTTTATTATTTTTTAAAGGTTTTTGCGATTTTGATATTGAACATGAAGTTTTTTTGATTTTATATGTTCACAATTTGTGTTCTTTGTGACAAGGGCTGCAACTATGACTCAGAGAGTAAATCAAAATTCCGAACTGTTTGCAAGATATGAGTCTGAGAAAATTATCTTTTTTTTGCAAAAATGACATCGAGGGCTCATAAAAAAGTGCATGACTTTGGCCAAAACTGGGAGACACGGGTCTTTTTTTGTTGGTCTTTTATCACGTAGTGGTGTCCCTATATGGTTATTTTTTTTGTGTTGCACTGTGTTATTCAACAAAAAGGTCACTGGAGAAAGTCTTTGATTCATAAATCTAGCATGTTTTTAAAGTGTGATTACAATCACACTTTAACAGCAGGGTCTAAATATACATTTAGATATACCCAAAATAGGAACCAGGTACAATAGACTAGATTTCATGAGAACTCCAAATGTTTTGTTTAACATAGGAGTATTTACTTTAGGGTTAAAATAAATAGCTACACACTTTATGCAAACAAGATTTAAATAATTTAAATCTACCATTACAAAAGCAAATAAATTATTATCTAAATAAAATTTTAGGCGTGTCAATTGACAATTAGATGTGATCTTTTTATTGAATCTTAGTCATACAGCCAGTCAGCCAACCAATTTGTCATGGGAAACCTCAAAACAATACCCCAGCGCCGTTCAATTATTATTATGAATGCCAAAAAAATAATAATAAAAATAAAATAAATAAGAAAATAAAAACACAAGACATGAAATGAAATGGAGTAGAGCAGAGCAGAGATAAAATATCACTTAACTAGTATTGATTTTAAAATGAAAAAAACGACATTTGGGGTGGCAAAATTTATCTAATTCAACATGATATGATCTCATGGGAAGCAAATACATAAATAAAAGTCTCTGTTTTAGTCAATGACAGCTACCATGTGTTTGCTGCTATTGTTGATTTTTTTTTGTTGGTACTTTTATAAACAAATTTATTTATTTTATCTATTGTTAATGGAAGAAGAAATAGTGTCTTTCTATGTATTTAATAAACCTTGTGATCATAGTGATATTTATTTATTTAATTCCATGTTTGGTTTATTTTTTTCCTTAACATATCCGTAACCAAATGTGTTGACACTTCATTAAAGTATTACAATCATGCGAGAGCTTAACAATTGATGTCTGTCTCCAGAGAGCTTTGATCTCTGCCCATTATTTGTTTAAACTTATTTTGATGGTTTTTATGCAAACATATGTTTCTATTTCCCCCCAAAAAAGAAAAAGAAATCTAAAAAATAATTGATTTGCAAACTAAGTAGAAAAATTTAATGACATGTGTTGAACATATTAAACAAAAATTAGCGGTTAATCTAAGCAATTTTAAAGAAATTATGTCAGCAACTAGTTAACAAAGTGTTGAAATATCTCTATAATTTTATAAATTATTTAGTATTTTTAAAAAAAAATGACTATTTCCAAAACCGCAAACAAAATCCAATATGACTAATTTGGTTGCCCAGACCATAAAAGGCATCACATAAATACTTTTTAATTATTGTTATGATTTATTTAATTGCTATTTTGGTTAAATTTTTGGCAATAGCTGAAATTTATTTAAATCACGTTCTAACGGCACTTGTGTGACCAATTTTATTAATTCCTCAACATATTTCTTTAGGGGTATTTAACATTTCTATTGCAAATAAAATACATAGTTTTTCAATGAACAATTTCAAAAAATTGTTTGAAAATAATCCACCCAATAATGATGTCATTTGGTTATATTTGAATACAATAAAAATGTACAAAAACAATTTGATGATTAATTATTTTTAGATTTTAATTAATTAATTAAAATGCAAAATAAACAATAGGAAAATTAAGATCAACGAACTGACTTATTTTTAATTGCTTGCAATTGTAAAATAATTGCGAGAAAATGAAGGGCGAAAACTATAATTTCTAAATGAGGTACATGAGCAATTAGGATGTGAAAAGAAAAATGATTTCAGATTTATTTCATGATTCTGTTGGGAATTTTTTCACTCAATATTTAAAAGTTTCATTGTCAACAATGTAATTTTAAGCATAGAAAATAGACATAGAGCGTTAACTCTTCTGTCAAAGACCTAACTCAGTTGTCGGAAGCCTAAGTTGTGAGAATGTATGTAAAAACAAGTAAGAGAGCTATATCGGCCGTGCCGAATCTTATATACCCTTCACTAAATTATACTTAAAAGTATAAATTTTGAATATTTTTAACAAAATTTATTTTTTTCCAGTTGTTTTATAATTTTTTGTAAACATTTTTTTTCCAATTATTTTTTTTTAGAATTTTTTATTTTTAAATTTGAATTTTTTTTTTTAATATTTAGCGAAAAAAGACTTGGTGAAAAAAAAATCGACTCCGCTGGAATATATATACTTTATAGGGTCGGAAATGAAAAATGTAGCAATTACAAACGGAATGACAAACATATATATGAAGGTGAAAGGAATAAAAACTATGTGAAAACAAAAACAACACTCGTATGTGTGATTATTTTGAGTAATTTCTACTAGTTCTATGTTTCTCTATGGTTTAAACCTTAAAGCCGAAAACCCGGTTTTTTATACTAATACCTTATAAACACTTAGGTTTCTGATAACTGAGTTAGGTCCAGGCTGGGACAATAAGTCCGCGACTTTTAGAATTTCCCGGCTCTTTACTGAATGGGAAACACTGCTCTTATCAATAGGCAGCTGTCAATTGACTCCTATACAAATTTGAACATTTAGTTTGTGTTTGACAGCCATTGATAAGAAGACTACCTCGTAACTTGAGAAGAAATTGGAAAAAAGTAAAATTTGTCTGCTCATTAAGTATTATTTATTCCGATAAAAACCATCACTCAAACCAAGGTTTGATAAATTCTATGGGAACAATGCACCATCAATTTCAATGGTAAACAAGTGATTTACTGAATTTCGTTGGGTCCGTACAAGCACGGAAGATGCTCCACTTTCTGGACGCCCAGTTGAGGTCTGTACACCCAAAACAATTGAAAAAAATCACGATATGGTGTTGGCCGATCGGAGATTAAAAGTGCTAGAGATAGTGGAAGCCATAGGCATCTCACAAAAAAGTAAATTTCATCTGCTCGAACCAAGGCAAAGCTTAATAAATACTATGGGAACTTTGAACCATCAATTTCAATGGTAAAAAAGTGAATTACAGAATTTTGTTGTGGCCGTACAAGCACGGAATATGCCAAACGTTCTTGTCGCCCAGTTTAGGTCTGTACAGCCGAAACAATTCAGAAAACACCACGATATGGTGTTGGGCGATCGGAGATTGAAAGTGCGAGAGATTGTGGAAGCCATAGGCATCTCACATGGTTCAGTGGTTTCAATTTTGAATGATCAATTGGGTATGAGAAAACTTTGCGCAAGATGGCTGCGCGTTTGCTCACAATTGGGTGCAGATTCATGTCAAAAATCATGAATTTGGCTACGCTAGGCTCCCGCCTTATTCTTCGGATTTAGAAGAGAGTGACTATTTCTTGTTTCCAAACCTGAAGAAATGCCTCGGCGGAAAGAGATTTGAAATCATCTCACAAACAGATATCTGTTTTTATGACCTCGATCTGTATAGAGCTGAAAGGAGACTATATTGAAAAATAAAATGATTTTTTATGCAGAAACCAGTGGTTCATTCAAAAAGGCTCGAACTGTTTGAACCACAATATATTTGTAAGAAAACATACATATATCTCGAGAACCCTCCATGTACCGATACTAGATTTTATATATGTTTTAATCGAGCAATGTATCATATCTATGCAAAACTTTTGAAAAATGGAAGATGCCTTCTTTGAGATATCCCTTCTTCAAGGACGAATTTTTATATTATATTCTGTTTTGATTAGAAACGATTTTTTACAAGCATTAGCTTTCAAATAGGATCAAACATTATAAAATTGGACTAACAGTTCTAAAGCTATTAGTGGTTTTACTTTAGTATTGTGCAAGCATCTATTAAAAAATACGAACTTCGAATCTATATAAAAATCCAACTATACCGAATTTCGAAATTCTGGAAAACTTTAAATGTTGAAAAACATGAATACAAAATATTATGGAATTTGAAGAGCAAAAAAGGTTCAAAAATTAATTTATTGATCGAAATATTTCGTCACGTTCCTTTAATAACTGGAAATAAGTGGTAATTTCTTTCACTCGGATAACTAATTTAAACTCATCTAAAAGTGATAAAATAAAAGAAAGTTTTTTAGAGGAAAAACACCAATAAAACATTAAAAATTTAATCAAGTCAAATATTTAAATTATTTTAATTATAACCAAATGTGGCAGTATGTCAATGGTGTCAAAAATGGGTTCAATTCCATTATGTCTAAGGAAAAACATATTAAGTATTTCTATTTAATTTCTAAACATTTCTAACAAATTATGTTTTATTTATGGTACAATTAATTGAAGACAATTATTTTTCCTGCTGAGTTTATTATAATTTATGTCTATTTAAATACACATAGATATTTTAAAGTTGAATTAATACAAAGAGCAAAAAAAAAATAAACTTACAATTGCACTAGCATACAAAACGTAAACTTACAGAGCACAGTGGGGCAGAATAAAAAATATTCCATCATTTCTAACTAGATGATGCGATTCACATGTATTCGAGTTTAATTGTTGACCATAAAGAAGCGGCGCTGTTAAAATTTTTAAAATTAAAACAATAAAAAAATCATCATATGAAAAAGTTTGATTTTATTTGAGACCCCATAGAGCCGCTCCTGTAGGATGTTTGGAATCCGTCTTCAACGAATTAACTCGAATACTCCTCTACTAAGCCCTTATGAAATTTCATGCCATTCGATGTAGGCACACACAATGGCACATATATCTTTAGATGCTGCTCCACTGTGCAGAGCAGCAGCAGTTACAAATGTTGCACATAACAACATACACTTTCATGTTCCTACAGAAATATTTAGATACAACATATTGGTGGTACGTGATTATAATTATTTGGCATGGCATGTTGTCGTCTTTCTTTTCGATTTCTTGAAATCCAAAATTATAATACAAGTATTGATGGTGATTAACCAGAACGTGTGCGTGCATGGTTTTTAAGCAGAGAGTGAGTGTTTAAGTGTTGACAGACGGAAATCTTGGGAAATTTGTCCCCGTTTCTTTTTTTTTTTTTGAATCCAAATTATATAGATATGTAGTTAGTTACTTGATCGTCTAACATAATAATAACAGCAATAACCGAAAGAAAGAAAACATTTTTTAAAGACAGAATTGTGTTTAAGGTGCGTTTTCTACGTTTTCTGTAAGTTGCCTTTTTTTTGTTTTTTTTTTTTCATTTGTAAAGTATTGTTAACATGTATTTGATTAATTATTAAGATAGATAATTTCTCATTGTTGTTGTGTTGGCAATTTAATAATGAATTAATGAACAAAACACAAAAAAAACAAAGTTAAATAAAGCTATTTAACTTAACAAAACAAAGTCTATTGTTTAAGTTTAACATTGTTGTACTCAGACTTTTACAACAAGTACAATTCATTTATTTATTATTATCGTTGATTGTTTATAAATCACGTACCACCAATAAACGTTAAACATAAAAATTCTTTGTTACAAAAATTCAAAAAAAAAAAACTATTTTTAACATTATTACAAATTTATGTTTATAATTTATGAAAATTATGAAAATTAACTAGCAGAGAATCATAAAAATATGTTGAAATTCTGTTTCTTCCAAATATCTTTATGACTTGATTAAAAACAAATTAAACATATTAAATATTTTTGTAACATTTGGGAAAGGGGTGTGAGTGTCAACTGAATGTGTCATTTTGTCAGCTTTTAAAGCAGACATTTAAATATTCAGCTGTCATAAATTTGACAAAAGATGACACGGTTGTAGTAAAGTGTGAATTATTACACGGGGGATTTGTTTGGTTAATTTCATTTTAGAGTATTGCTTTTGTTATGTAGGTGGCTGAAAATGTGTAAATAATTAAAAATGTTTGATATTTAAGGAGTTTTGGCAATTGCTTTAACTTAAGCTGGGTTATACAGTTTAATTAGCAATTTAATGCAACTTATTTTGTAATAAACCAGTTTAAAGGATCTTAATATGAAAATAATTAAATTTGTACAAGGGCTACTATTTATGTTTTAAGATATGTTCAAACTGATATGAGGCAACCTGAAGTTTAATGTTACTCCTAAAGTTTTGCCATGCGAGTGTTATTTGCTATTTGAAAAAACTTTCAAAATTCATTTCGGAAACAAAATATTTTTAAATCGTGAAATGATTGTAATTGATTTTCGAACAGTGAGTCAATCTTCTTATTAATAGATCAGGATTAATCCTGATCAAACACGTTTGAAAATTTTACCTAATTCAGTCCAAAATCGTTTGATATGTCCGCATATCAAATGTATTTGAACTGATATTACGAAATCGTGCTCCAACCGTTTTGTCTAAGCTACAACTTAGAATCTATTGGCTTTTGATATCAGATGGTCTGTATCGAAGTAAATGAGAGTCGAACAAATTTATATGGAAATCAATCGAAAATTTGTTTAAAACCACGTATTTTCGATTCATATTTTTTTTGGATTTCAGAGGTTCAAAAAACATTTACAACATGATTTAAGGCGATAAATCATGGATATGTAGACTCTGAATTCGGGAATTGATGCTGCAAGATCGACATCTGATTTTTCAAATAATTGAGGCATGATCAAGCATAAGTTTTACACGCATTCATTTAATTAGACATTCAAAAAGATTTCATTCAGTCGCAGAGAAATCTTGAACAAAATTACAAATTTTCATAGAAAGGCAAAGCATTATTCATTGAACTTTATGCAATGGAAACTAAACAGTAGCTTTGACTTTAAAGTCAATCCAAAATCAATAAGAGTTGGTGTTAAAACCGATCTTGTTATTTAAAACATCGTTATCATTAGGGAATTGAATTGCAAGATCGTCAACTGACTTGTCGTGAAGGTACATTAAATTCATATAAATACATTTAATATTGCATTAAATCCGTGAAAGATATTGCATTCTATCGCAGACAATTTTTAAACAAAAGCGATCTTGGAGACATAATCTGAATCAAAATTGATTGTCAATCTTTCAAAACCAGACAAAGAATCATTCGTTGATCTTTCTGAAATGGAAACTAAACGGTAGCCTTGAGTTTGAAGTCAATCCAAAATCAAAATAAAGGTTTTTCTCCGTTCGACATATTGTTATTTAAAATATCGTTACCATTCGGGAACTGATATTGCAAGATCATCAACTGACTTATCGTGAAGGTGAGTTATGCTGGAACATTAAATTGATATAAATAAAATTAATATTGCATGAATCATAAGAGAAATTACGTTCTATCACAGACAATTTTTAAAAAAATCGATCGCGGAAATATAATCTGGATCAAAATTGTGACAATCTTTAAAAAAAGAGTACAAGAATCATTCGTTGATCTTTCTGAAATGGAAACTAAACATTAGCCTTGACTTTCAAATCAATCCAAAGTCAATAACAGTTATATCACACGAAGTTATTTAAAACATTTTTAAGAAAAATAGATCGCAGAGACACAATCTGGATCAAATATGATCGCCAATCTTGAATAAAACAGGCCAAGAATCATTTTGATCTTTATGAAATGAAAACTAAACAGTTGCCTAGACTTTGAAGAGAATACAAAATCCAAAAAAAAAATAAATCACAAGAAAGGGCTTCTCAGAGCTACATAACCCTATCTTGTTATTCCCATTCGGGAACTGATATTGCAAGATCATCAACTGACTTATCGTGAAGGTGAGTTATGTTTGAACATTAAATTGATATAAATACAATTAATATGACATGAATCATAAAAGAGATTACGTTCTATCGCAGACAATTTTTCACCAAAATCAATCGCGGAGACATAATCTGGATCAAAACTGATTGACAAAAATAGGCCAAGAATCATTCGTTGATCTTTTTGAAATGGAAACTAAACATTAGTCTTGACTTTGAAGTCAATCCAAAGTCAATAACAGTTTTATCATACGAAGGTTTTGTCTCAGTTCGTCTTAAACCCGATCTTATCTATTTTTAAGAAAAATAGATCGCGGAGACACAATCTGGATCAAATATGATCGCCAATCTTGAATAAAACAGAACAAGAACCATTTTGACCTTATGAAATGAAAACTAAACAGTTGCCTAGACTTTGAAGACAATCCAAAACCAAAAAAAAAAAGAAATCACAAGAAAGATTTTTCTCAGTGCTAAATAAACCCTAGCTTGTTATTACCATTCGGGAAACTGATATTGCAAGATCATGAATCGTTCGCGGAGACATAATCACTATCAAAAATCATTAGAGCAACGTAATCAATTCTGAATGGTGCCTTAACATTTGTTAATCAAAAGGAGTACAGAGTTTGGGACTGAAGTATTACTTCAAATTTTTTCGAGTCTATACATGAATCTGAAACTCTATTGATTTTTCATTAATTTCAATTAAACTGACAAATTTAAAAAAAAGAATTTTTCATAAAACAAACTTTTAAGTTTATCACAATAAAGGCTTTTTTACAATAAAGCTTTACAGGCAAAAAAGATTTTACAAAAAGAAAAAGACTCCTTCGCAATAAATATTTACTGAAAACAATCATCCTAACTACGAAAGCCTTAAAATCGATTTTAAAGCTGAATTCACCCATGAGTTTCTGAAACATTTTTTGTTCGGAACAATTTTTTTTTTATATGTAGTTTGACGTTCTATTTTTGAGAGAGACTTCAAACTACATATAAAAAAAAAATTGTTCCGAACAAAAAATGTTTCAGAAACTCATGGGTGAATTCAGCTTAAGTCCATAAAGTTGACTATTATTTTAAATTTCGTACCATAAAACAAATTTCAAATATAATTTAAAATGTTGTTTTATTATTTCAAAAAAAACGCTTTTTGTTTTGAACTTTTATGTACAATTTGTTTTTTGTAATTTTTTGAAATTTCTTCTTTTTATTTACATTCATTTTATTTCAATTCATATTTTCAATTATTTGAATGTATATGTTGGAAAAAGTTTTGAAGCTTTTTTCAAATAAAAACAAAAGTTATATTTTAAAATAATGTTGACTTTAACAAAAATTAACTTTAAAATTTCTATCATTGTTAGGGCCAATAGCTTTAAACAAAAGGTTTTAATAGGTCTTTCATAAAAGAAGATTTTAAAATTTTCACAAAAAAGCTTTTCATAGATGAAAACTTTTTCAAAAGATAAAAGCTTTACAAAAGAAAAAAGATTTTTACTAAAAGCTTTTCTTGTAAACAAATTTTATAATGGTTTTTTTTAATTTATCATTAATAAAAAAACTTTTTCTGTAAAAAACCTATTTGTGTAAATTTGTTGTTGTCAATTTTTTAATGAGTTTTTATGTTTAAAAACAGTTTACAGAAAAAAAATTTGACAGCAAAAAATTTAAACAAAACACTTTCTACAAAAAAGTTTCTTCCAGAATAAGCTTTTGCTGGAAAGATCTTTTTCACCAAAAAAAACACTTACAAATAAACCTAAAATGTTTTTTACACCAAAAAACTTTTTATAGAAAACAGCTTTTCATTTAAATAATAATTTTTTCACAACACAAAATATATTCACCAAAAACAAAAATAATACCGCCTGAATTGTAATTGTTAAAAAAAACTTTTTACAAGAACAAGATCTTCTCAAAAACACTTTTCACAAAAAGCTCTCCCAAAGAAACTTTTTCACAAAAAGCTTTCTCACAGAAACTTTTTACAAAAAATGATTTTACACAAACAAAAAACATTTTATACAAAAAGCTTTACATTAAAGGAACTTTTTTCACCAAAAATAATAAAGGATTTTTATTTAAAAAATCACTTTTCACAAATCTAAATACTTAGTATCCATTTGAATTGTAATTGCTTGCATCTTGAAAGGTTTTAATTTTGTTAACAGAATTCAGATTCCCAGTTATTTACAACTAATAAAGACCCACTTTAATATAAACCTGTTTCTTTATTGAGGCACAACTATGTATAAGTCCTTGCAGCAAGAGAATGTAACTGAAGATGAAAAATTATATATTTTGTTTTTTTTTAAATCCTCAGCTGGCAAACAATTTCAATTAGTCACAGTTTTCATGACAAAGTTGCCAGTCGTTTTATAAAAGTCATTAATAATACTGGTTACTCAACAAAATATAGGCCACCTAAACCATATAACTTTTCTCTTCATCTATACAATTTTGCCATCAAAAGTAATTTCTTATAAACGATGTTGGCTGCAACACAGCACTTAGATTTAACTGCCTCAAAGTAGCTGCTATAAAATTCACTTGCAATTAAATTTCTTACCACATTTAAGCAATTAAATTTACTTGCATTACACAGATTAAAATTATATATTCCCCACAACAAGCTGAAACAAAATCTAAAAAGATTATTATTAACTCGGCATTAAACTTAAGTATTTAAAGAAAATCAATTTGTTGCCATCCATAATTACGCCAAAAAGTCTTCCATAATCTTTGGATTTTTTTAATTTCCATGATTGTGATGAATTTCAAATATTTTATGGTTTATTAATGTTATTGTTTGGATTGTATCAAGCCTTAAACTAATAAAAAAGCATTTCTAGATTGTCCTCAATTTGTTGATTATTATAAATACTTGTACTCGTACTCATACTCGTAATCTTTACATTTTTGTGTATAAAATTTTATTGAATTTTTTTTTAAATATTAATTTCTTTGTTATGTTGCAGTATTTGGTGGCTTGTTGTAGAACATTTGGCTACTGGTGTTTTTGTTTTGTCATTCATTGTGGCCGTTGTCATATGTCATTGTCATTAATTAAGTTTTCAATTTGAAATTCAGTTTTTTTTTTTTTATTTTATTTTTTTAATATTAAGTATTTTTGTAGTCCCAGTGGTTGGTTGTTGGGTTGCTGCTGCAGTGGTTGCCACTTACTTTTTTTGTTGTTTCTCTCCACATTTTTGTTTTACGTTAAGTACAAAATATTATGTCATACTTAGTACAAGTTTTTCCCTTATTGCTTTTCCCCCTTTTTTTTTGGTGTGTTGTGTGTGTGTTGTTGGTATCATTGAAATTAATATGTTTTGTAACACTTGACTTGTTGCTGCATCATCATCGTTGTCAAAATCATCATCCTCATCATCAGCGCAGTATCGTAAATATCATGGTTAAATAATTATGCTAGTTGTTGTAGTTTTTTGTAGTTGGTTTTATTTTATTTTAGCTATTTTGTAACGGTAATTAATTCAAGTTTTATCTTCATAAACAACAAAATGATCCCCTTGAATTTTCCACTGAACAATTCAAGTTTATTGTTACAATATGAGCGCACAACGACAACAACAACATCAACATTAACAGAAAAATAAATGTTGTAATATGTACATGAAAATGGAGAGGAAATTAGATCATATTTGTCAGCTTTGTGGTATTTAATTCCGTTTTTGGGTGGGAGCGAAATTAGTTGCATTCTTAATTAATTAACCCATTTTGGTCAGCTACAGTTCTTTTTTTTCTTATTTCTTTGTTCATTTTTAATTGAATGATATCTTAATGAGCTTACCCAATAGCTAATTGGGTTTATTTTCGAAGAACTTAAGAAAAGTAAGCATTTTTTGTGCACTTCGAATAAAGAGCTTCTTAGATGCTAAAGTGTAAGGGAATGAACGATCAATTGTAGCCGAGAACGCAGAAGTAATGATTTATTACACAAACCTAGAACAGCTACTTATTCTTACACAGCACACATCTAGCTGGACAAAATTAAAAAATAAATGTCTGGCAACATTCCTTCTGATCATTTAATGAGCTTCTCAATACAATAGGGAACTGTAATTCATGTTTTGTTTTTTTGGTTATTAGCTCCGATTAGGAAAAACTATGCTTTAAAGTCAGTTGTTGTCAACAGGTACATTAAGATTTCAAAGAGAAGTGTATTTTTGGTGTGACTTTGGTTTATGATTAAAAAGGCTACGGCGATTTTATTGTCATAATTTTTTTTATATTATTATTAAGCTCTATTTCAAGGAAATATGCAACAATTTTCATTTAATTATTTCCATTGTAACTATTAAAAAAAACTATTTTTTGTGAGAAGATCAGAAATTGGAAAAAATAAAATATTTCCTTTTTTCAAATAGAGTTAAAGCTGTTTATTCCGCATAGTTCCGCTGTAAAACTATATTTGGGTTAATCTGTCAAGTTTTCACTTTAAGGTAAATCAAAAACATCTTGCGCATTTTTGCGACCGCCATACATTTTTTTTCACTTTTCCAGTATGACCTACACAAAGAAAAAATAAAATATTTTCTTTTTTCAAGTAGAATTAAAGCTGTTTATTCCGGATAGTTCCGGTGTAAAACTATATTTGAGTTAATCTTTCAAGTGTTCACTTCAAGGTAAATCAAAAACATCTTGCACATTCTTGCGACCGCCATAAATTTTTTCAATTTTCCAGTATGACTTCTACTTTTTCACGAAAGAACATTTTTGAAGAATGGGTAAAAACTCCCAAAATACATTGCGAAAAAAAGTTGGTTTTTTATACTCGTTTATATATTTGAACTCATTTTTTATATGATTCATAAGTGAGAAGTGACCCCAACGTGATTTATTAATTTTGTCCAGTTAGATTTGCGGTCTACCACACTGTGCACAGGTTATGAATTTTTGCATTTGGCAAAACTTCCTATGTTTCTTGGCCACCATAATATCCTCTTGTTTTAATGATGATGTGTGTGTCTTGTGAAGAAGTATTTGTAACCAAACATACTTCGTCTTATGGCCCCAAATGCGGAACAATAATAGAGGGATGCTCCGTTGTTACTTTTTCTTCTTTGTCCTTCCAAATTTAATTTCTCAATTTAGACCAAATTGTTTTTTTTACTGAAATATACTGCAGTTTCCTAGACTGTGTTTATTCAGGATTATTCCAAGATATTAGACTTTGTCGGAAAATGTTGATCTTAGGATTAAATAATTGAGGGATTTAGTACAACCTACATTCCTAACATTATTGTAATAATAGTTTTAGCGCTGATTCCAGTACTTTCTAGAGCACTTTTTTTTAATTCCTGTAGCGTTTCAATCTTCCTGCTTTGGAAAAGTTTACATATCCTTTTGGAGAAAAGTTTCTTGCATGTTTGTAAAGGTTCGAGGCACCTTGCGAGAGATGGTTTGTTTTTTTTTTCAGAAGTTATGATTTTGAGACGGAATACAAATTTGAAAACCAAGAATTGGAGGCATTACTCCACGGTGACTGTTATAAATCTCAACAAGAGCTTGTGAAATCATTGGGAGCTCTCAAGCAGCAATTTGAAAACGTTTGCGAGCAGCCAAATTTATCCAAAGTCAAGGAAATTGGATACCATATGAATTGAAGCCGAGAGACCTTGAAAGACGATTTTACAAGTCCGAAATTATGCATTACGATAACCCGAAGCGTAATGTGAAGCCCGCCCAACCAGCCGAATCGACACCAAAACCAAATATGCATGGTGCTAATGTAATGCTCTGTATTTGGAGGGAGCAACAGGGTCCTATCTATCATAGGGAACCTGTACCGAACGCAACTGATTCGTTTGAAGTGAGCATTGGCCGAAAACCCCCCAGAATGTGTGGCCAGACCAGAAACCGTAATATTCCATCATGACAACGTTAGGTCACATGTTGCAATACCTGTTGAAAAGTATTTAGAATTAAGTCCTTGGGAAGTTTTGCCATACCCGTCATAGAGTCAAGACCTTGCCTCGTCCGACTACCATTTGTTTCCATCGATACAGAACGCTCTCTCTGCGATACGCTTCACTTTAGAACAGAGTATCCGATATTGGCTTGATTCGTTCTTGGCCTCAAAATATGAGCAGTTCTTTTGGCTCGGAATCCATATGTTGCCAGAAAAGGTCATGTTCTAAAACCCTTTAAAGTTTAACCGATAAATTTCTCTCAATCTCCTCCAAAGACACCCAAAATTCTTGAACAATTTTCGATGTGATATACACATTCTCTAGGGATCTAATGGCTTATTTGCTATCAGCAGATATGTAGATATCCCCGTCCGATCTCCTTTGCAACGAAATTTGTAACGCGACTAATTTTATAGTTACCGCAAGGGGACAGTCTCAAATCCAACTACATTTGACAAACATTTTCTACAATCATATATATGATTGTGACAATCAGATGAATCTTAACTTTGCCATATTATGATTACCACAGTCATATAAATATTTACTGTGACTCTAATAGTGTTAAAAAACTTATTGAAACATGTACATTGTACAACAATATTTTTTTTTGTGGTTGTAGTAGATGGAGCAGTCAGACACCATTGATGATTTTTATTCTCCAACGCCAACCACCAAACTGCTGCCTTGTAAAATACAACTACATATATAGCCAGTATTGATTTTTACACAGAGAACACAGATTCGTAACAGCAACCGAATTTGTTGAATCGAATGATTCTATATGTGCAACCGTATCATTCGATTGGCTACAAATTCGGTTGCCACAACGAATCTGTTTTCTCTGTGTAGGATTGATTCAACAGTTACCATTGCCTTTTAATTGTGTATTTAGTTTAAAATTTAGTTCATTTCCCGATATTAGTCCAATATATTTGACATTGTGGAATAATGTTGATCCCAGTATTAACAAATTTCATTATAACAATAGCTCAGTCTCACCCTATTTTGGATAAGTGTACAATTCCTTTTAGAGAAAACGTTCGAGAATGTTTCTCTCCACTTTTGAAAGATTTGAGGCGCCTACAATAGTTGAATATGCCTGCAGTTAAAGAATTTTTCGACAACTGAAATGACTGCAGGTTCAATTTTGGTTGTTCAGTTTTGAGATTAATGAAGAAGCCCTGTGTATCCAGGAAGGAAACTAGATAGTATTCCTTATAGTTCTGGTATCTTTATAAATGGCAAACTAATTAGTTTAGCACAGTTTTGGTAGATTGATCCCTGTATAATATATCTGGTCCGAGGGATGAGGAGAGGCTAATTGGTCCGAAATCTTTTAGCTTGGTATAAAATGATTTCCCTCTTTTAGGGATAAAGACAATGCAGTCCATTTTGATGGAACATGAGACAATCAGATCATGTAAGAGATCAAGTGATATTTAATACATAATAGATCGATTGATACCATTTGGATCTGAAGATTTAAAGGGATGGAAACTTCCAACTGCCTATGGTATACAACTTAGTATTAGAATTTGTTAAATATTTGAAAAATACTTTTTTTAAGAAATTTTAATTTTTCCAATTTTTTATTCAAACCTTTTTTTATTTCGTTTTACCCAATGAAGGCTTTTTAAATTGAAAAAAACAAAATATTGGAAAAAAAACTAATAAATATAAAAAATCAATAAAACTTAGACAATTCATTGTTGGTCACCAATTTACTACTATAGTTTTTCTTTTAATGGATCACGTTTTTCCGATAAACACCCAAGAATATTTAAATGCCATAATTGGGTTATTAAATTCTAATCAATTAAACTTTTACGATCAAACAATAATAATAAAATTCTCAAAAGGAAAAACGATTTGATTTTCAAAACAAAAATTTAAGTAAATCAAATACAAATCAATGTGGGCGTTTTAACGAAAACTTTTAATCATAATGAGTCCAATTAAATGCAACCCTATTGACCACAAAGATAACAACTAAACACCACGCATCATGGGGTTTACTAATAACAAATATTGAAATATTGAATACTATAAAATATAGACCATATTAGTTAAAGTTGCAACATTATATTAACCATGCATTCATCTCTAAATGAAAGATGAAGGTAAATGGAATGAGGCATGTAGGCGTTAGTTAAAGATGTTTTTTTTTATTAATTCTTTCTTTCTTTTAGGTTACGTTTCGCTTTTTGTTACATTTTGAGTTACTTTTGAAGAAAAAAATGCTGCAATCTTCTCAACAGGCCATAAAGTTTATCACACCTTGAATAAACGAGATTTTATGTTTAAGAAACGAAAATAATATGCCGCCATCAGACTTCATGTTAAAATACTCTCCATCTCAGCTGAATATTAAAAAAACACGTCAAAAAGATGAAGTGTATTAAGTATGACCGTTTGCTCGTTCGTGTTTTGGTCTTTTTGCCCTAAGAGCTTAACATAAAAATACGAAAAAAATAAACAAAATGTTGTCAATTTGAATTTTTGTACTTTTAGTTTTTTATCTGGTTTTATTTCTCCTTCAAATACGAAACTGGTTGTTGGCAGTTTTTTTTTCTTTTTCAAAAATTGAATCATGGAAATTGTTGCATTGCAGTAAATGCAGACAAAGAGCAAAGTAAGAGAAGTGAGTTGCAAAATGAAGAAAAACAAACTAGTTGAAATTTAAAGACTGAATTGAAGAGTTGGCTGCAGTTATTTTATTTTTTGAATAAAGTGTTGCACACAAAATGATAAATTTGCATACATTGTTAAATAAATAAACAAAATGCAAATACTAATACTAACACAGCCATAAACACACACTATTGTAAAACAACTCATATCAGTGTGTGCCACAGATCCCAGCAGTTCTGAGATGATGGAACTCAATTGACCCTACATAGATTACAAAGAGACAGTCTGTTGGATGGTCGAAAGTAGTCACCAAGGCAGAATCATTGGATTAAAATCTGGTTTTCTACAAAGGACAAACCTATAATCCATACTACGACCACATATGTCCTAACAGGTAAATTGACCCTACTCTACATTACTTGGGATGTGTAAAGTAACCAATTGGTTTTTATTTGCCTTATAAAGTAAAAATTAACCCAAAATATGTTTAGAAATTGAAATTAGCCAATGATAAATAATGTTTAAATGAAATTCCTTGTCAACCACAAAACTAAAGGGATAAAAGCTAGTAAAATTGATAGCTGCTTCATAAAAAAAAGTCAACAATAAAATTATACGAATATAAAGGAATTTGCGCTTGTGCAAATGTTTTTTTTCTTTTTTCGTTATAAACTTTTTATGGATTTTCTTTGTGTGTTCAATTTCAATTGGAAATGCTACACAATTTCTCAACATGTCTGATATTTACCAAGTAACCAACGACCTTTTGTAACGAAGTTTTTCATGCGCGATAAACTTTTGTTGAATATGAATTTGACAGACTTTTAAACAGTGGACATTTGAATAGAAATAATTGTGAAATTATGTTAGAAGATTTCAAAATTTGACAAAATAAATTTTCATTGGGATTTCACACAAAAATATTTTTCATTAAATTTTTGAAAAATTCGAAAAATTTTTTGTTTTTGTGGTAAAATTTTGGAATATATGGGATTTAGGGAAAAAAAATAAAACAAACTTTATTTTTTGGAATTCTTATTTGTTGAATTTTTAGAAATTTTAACAAAAAATTTCCTGGGTATTTTTTATATTTAAGTTTAGGAATTCCCATAATAAGTTTTTTCCGACAATTTGAAAATACTGTTCAATGTTCTTGTTCATTTAATTTAAAAATAACTAAATTATTTTTGCATTAAACATTCATCATGTTTAGAAACATTTCCAGTGCTCGAAACTTATCAACAATGTTGATAACACGCTGTTATTAACATTCATGACAAGTATAACAACATTAACTGTTAAAGCTGCTAACATTAAATTTAACATAAAAGCTACTAAAAGCTCTAGAAATAGATAATTCACGAAACTACTAGAAATAGTAACAGAAAGATACAGTCAGTCTGTTAATCATAGGCGCTGGTAGAATTACCATCAACTGCATTACCACACACATTACCAGTGTGTGCATTAAAATGTTAAACTACTAAACTGCTTTTATCGCAATCAACAGAATATTATTAAAAGGAAATAAACCACCGTTTTTAAAAGGTAAAAACGTAATATTATGTTAAGTTTTCGGCCGAGAAGATTATTTATATACTTTTTGGGAATTCATTAAATTGATATTTTTTGATAAATATATTTTACAATTTTAGCAACAAAAAATAAAAATTTGTGAAATTTATTTTATGGGTATTTTCAAATTATTTTTGGGAATTCTAAAATTTTATTATTTTCCAAAAATTTTAGCATATTTTAAGTGAAAACTGATTTATTTATATAAAACTGCAATTTTTTGTGGGGGAATTTTTTTTTTATTTTTCTTTATCACATGATTTATATAAAAGTGCAATTTTTTGTGGGGGAAATTTTGGGGATTTTAAATTTTTTTTTAGGAATTCAAAAAATGTATATCTTGTGCTAAATTTTTAATGTATAGTGGAGTCGGGGTAGAGTAAACTAATTAATGCAAGGCCTGTTCACTTTATCCAATAAATTCACTTTATCGAGACTGAAAAAATTAGTACATTTTATTATATTTTTATAAAGGGACAAATAAATCATTAATGTTTGCTTGTTTTGTACATGTACTTTTGGCTTTAGGAACTGCTAAATCACGAAATTTGTAAAACTAAGATATTTTCATAATCTTTACTATTCTTCTGAGCCCAGTCAATGGCTTTTTCAAAAATTTAAACAGCTTGAGTTGCTGCTTGAAGACCCTTGAAAACAGCCTGCGCTTGCATTGAAACCTCCTGACAGTGTAACTGCTCGTGTATTTTTTTTTTATTTTGCCTTAAGCATTTCTCCACTGACCGGCAAATTTTTACATCGCTGCTTTAAAAGTCAATTATGGAGTATTTTTTCGACACTTTTATTGTGGCATAGAATTTCACTTTGTATTTTTTAATGCCACATATTGTGGACTTTGCTACACCAAATTTATTTGCTAGAACTGTAACTCCCACTCCATTGTCCATATCTTTAATTATTTCTTGCTAAACTTTTATAAAAAGGATTTTTCTTGGTTTATATAGCAATACAAATAGTAGAGTCAAAAAAAGTCAAAAATCTCAGAAAAACCAAAACAAAAATAACGGTGTTGTATACAAAATGTGTGTAAAAAAATATTGAAACTTAGTTTAGTGGTATAAAAATACTAATGATAGTCAAAACTGACAGTAGACAAAATTTACAAATAAAAACTTTTGATTTTAAATTTTTTTGCAAAAAAAAACTAAAGTTCACTCTATAGAGGTAGGCGATGTTCACTCTTTAGAGTCTGCAATGTATAAAATTGTGTGTTCATACTATCCAGTAGTTCATATTATCAAGTGTTCACTCTAACCCGACTCCACTGTATATAAAATTTTAAGTAAAAAAATTAAATTTATTTGTTTTACTATGGTTTTTTTTATGTGGGGAAATTTTGGGGATTTTCGATTGTCATTTCCGGAATTCCTAAAATTGATATTTTAGCGATATTTTTAAAATATATCAGATTCTTAGTAAAAAAAATTAAAAATTAGTAAAACTATTTCTGGGGTATTTTAAAATTTCTTTTGGGAATTTAAATTAATATATGGGGGATTTCATGTCAAGTGAACCAACTTTTGAAATCGATGTCTTCCGATCGGGATGAAATTTGCACCAAGGTTAGCTCTATTGGATAGTAACTCAGACACAATTTTTCAACAACATCGGTCGAGAACTCTCTGAGTTATAGGGGGTAAAATTTTGACAATTTGGTCAAACAGGGGTTTTTTCTTATCCATGTAACTTATTACCTATTGTTCTTAGCAAAATGTGTTCCAAATAGTATAGATAGCTATTTCTTCGATCTTTCGAAAAAAAATATTTAAAAAAAAAATAAAAAATTTTTAATATTTTTTTTCCGAAATCAAAAACTTTTTTGACTTTTTTTTAAAATACGCTATTTTTTTTTATTTTTTTTTTTTTCTTAAAATAAAGTTTAGATATTTTCCTTGAACACCTACTTGGTCGCTTAGTGGGATGCGAGTGGGATATCTATCAAAATAAATATTTTGTAACTCAAAACATAAAATTTTTGACTTTTTTTGCAAAATCAAAAACTTTGTTGACTTTTTTTTTTCAAAATGGACCCTTTTTTAATCTTTTTTTTTAGGTCAAACAAAAGCTTAGATATTATCCTTGAAGACCCTTTTGGTCGCTTAGTGGGATGCGAGTGGGATATCTATCAAAATAAATATTTTTTAACTCAAGACTTACAATTTTTGACTTTTTTTTTTGCAAATACGATTTTTTTTCCAAATGGGCCCTTTTTTTAAAATTTTTTTTGTAGTCAAAAGAAAGCTTAGGTCCATTCCTTTAAGATATTTTTAGTCCCTTAGTGGGATGCGAGTGGGATATCTATCAAAATAAATATTTTGTAACGCAAGACATACAATTTTTTAATTTTTTTTTGCAAAATCAAAATTTTTTTCCAATATGGGCCCTTTTTTAATTTTTTTTTTTTGCTCAAAAGAAAGCCTAGGTCCATTCCTTTAAGATATTTTTAGTCCCTTAGTGGGATGCGAGTGGGATATCTATCAAAATAAATGTTTTAACACAAAAATTGTATGTCTTGAGTTACAAAACATTTATTTTGATATATATCCCACTCGCATCCCACTAAGCGATCAAAACCATCTTAAAGGAATAGGCCTAAGCTTTCTTTATAGCAAAAAAAAAAATTACAAAAAGGGCCCATTTTAAAAAAAAGTCAAAAAAGTTTTTGATTTTGCCAAAAAATCAAAAATTGTATATCTTGAGTTACAAAATATTTATTTTGATAGATATCCCACTCGTATCCCACTAAGGGACCTAAAATATCTTAAAGGAATGGACCTAAGCTTTCTTTTGACTAAAAAAAAATTTTTAAAAAAGGGCCCATTTTGAAAAAAAATTCTAATTTGCAAAAAAAAAGTCAATAATTGAATGTCTTGAGTTACAACATTTTTATTTTAATAGATATCCTAATCACATCTTCCTAAGTGACAAAATAGGTCTTAAAGGAAAAGACCTAAGCTTTCTTTTGAGCAAAAAAAATTTTTAAAAAAAAGTCCCATATTGGAAAAAAATTTCGATTTTGCAAAAAAAAATTAAAAAATTGTATGTCTTGCGTTACAAAATATTTATTTTGATAGATATCCCACTCGCATCCCACTAAGGGACTAAAAATATCTTAAAGGAATGGACCTAGGCTTTCTTTTGAGCAAAAAAAAAAAATTAAAAAAGGGCCCATATTGGAAAAAAATTTTGATTTTGCAAAAAAAAATTAAAAAATTGTATGTCTTGCGTTACAAAATATTTATTTTGATAGATATCCCACTCGCATCCCACTAAGGGACTAAAAATATCTTAATGGAATGGACCTAAGCTTTCTTTTGACTACAAAAAAAATTTTAAAAAAAGGGCCCATTTGGAAAAAAAAAGTCAAAAATTGTAAGTCTTGAGTTAAAAAATATTTATTTTGATAGATATCCCACTCGCATCCCACTAAGCGACCAAAAGGGTCTTCAAGGATAATATCTAAGCTTTTGTTTGACCTAAAAAAAAATATTAAAAAAGGGTCCATTTTGAAAAAAAAAAAGTCAACAAAGTTTTTGATTTTGCAAAAAAAGTCAAAAATTTTATGTTTTGAGTTACAAAATATTTATTTTGATAGATATCCCACTCGCATCCCACTAAGCGACCAAGTAGGTGTTCAAGGAAAATATCTAAACTTTATTTTAAGAAAAAAAAAAAATAAAAAAAAATAGCGTATTTTAAAAAAAAGTCAAAAAAGTTTTTGATTTCGGAAAAAAAATATTAAAAATTTTTTATTTTTTTTTTTAAATATTTTTTTTCGAAAGATCGAAGAAATAGCTATCTATACTATTTGGAACACATTTTGCTAAGAACAATAGGTAATAAGTTACATGGATAAGAAAAAACCCCTGTTTGACCAAATTGTCAAAATTTTACCCCCTATAACTCAGAGAGTTCTCGACCGATGTTGTTGAAAAATTGTGTCTGAGTTACTATCCAATAGAGCTAACCTTGGTGCAAATTTCATCCCGATCGGAAGACATCGATTTCAAAAGTTGGTTCACTTGACATGAAATCCCCCATATATTTAAAAAAATAATAATTTAAAAAAATGTTGGGGATTTTCTATATTTTTGGGGAGGAATTCATAAAATTTTAATTTTTCTAATTTTTTTTTAAATTATAATTAAAATTAATCAAATGTTTAATACTTTAAATTCCTTGACAGAAGTTTTAAATTTTGAGGGATTTTTGATATACTTTTTGGGAATTCATAAAAATTTATATTTTTTGATAAATTTATAAAATATATTAGGATTTTAGGAAAAAACTTTTTTTTTTTTGAAAATTGTTCAAATTCTTTTTCAGAATCCAAAAAATTTTAATTTTTTAAACCAATTTTATCATATTTTAATTTAGAATTATCTTTATCACATGATTTATATGAAAAAGCAATTTTTTATGGTGGAAATTTTGGGGATTTTCAATTTTCCTTTTGGGAATTGCTGTAACAATAATTCCTTTAATTATTTCTAGTTATACAGATTCTGCTAGCAATTAAACATGTTTTTCCCACACCCCCTTTTGATATTTTAAACTGAAAATTCCTTAAAAAATTCATGAATAAAATCTAAATTTCTAATTTGCCCAATCAATGGCAAATGGTGTAAAATACTCGTAAACTTTTGTGGTAAATTTTACAAAACAGCAAACAATTTTCATTTTTCTGTACAATTTCTAATGTTTTGGCCTGACGGAAGACATGCTTCGTTGAATTTTAAGTTAGTTTTGTTTTTAGATTTTAGATTTTCTTGTTTTGTTTTCAAAACTATAAATTCTATTGAAGCAAGAAGTTTTTTTTTCTCGAAATATTTTAATTTTTGTTAATACTATTGTGGCTCTAGCTAGTGTTAGCTTAGCTGGTGGTGTTGGTGGCGGTGGCGGTGGCGGTGGCAGTGCCAACATTTTGCTTGTTATCCATAACATGTATGCAACATACAAAGGCATTATAATGTGTGTATGTTGCATGTACACGATTGTAGTTGTACAACATACTACTACACAAACTATTCATGCTCGTACATACAACAGATGCCGCTAATGCAGGGCATAAATACTCACACATACTTGTGCACATTAATGTATTAATAATAATAATAACAAAAACAACAACGACAACATTAGCATGCACATAAAACCACCAACGCTAAATGCATACAAATACAATTTAGACAACAGGATTGCAAAACTTGGTACAATTGTGCCTTTTTGTGGTACAATTCAAAACTAGAAAGTATGCTTGTTGGCCAGAAAAAATCTCCATAGAAATGTTTTCCTTTTTAATTAAAAACTTCTTTCAGCATATGCTCTAAAGTTGGCAAATGTTTTTAAATACTAGATTAAAAACACTTCAGTTTTAGAAGAACTATTACTGAATAGCATAATAAAGCTCAAAAATATAAATCATGTAGAAAACATAATTTTAATTGAAAATATGTTAAAATCTTCTAACAAAAAAGGTATAAATTTCTAGAATTCACAAAAAGAACATTAAAATACTCCTGGAAATATTCGACTATATGGGATTTTTACTAAGAAAGTGTTATATTTTCAAAATTTATCAAAAAATTCAAATTTTACGAATTCCCAAAAAGTATATCAAAAATCCCCTCAAACAAAAACGTAATGAATTCTTGGTTTTAAAAGTGAAAATAAGATTAAAATGTATTGAAATCCGCTAACTAAACCATCGTTATACTATTTCTTAATCAGATTAGCCAAAGAAATCATATTACATTAATTCCCAAAAAGAAAATGAAAAATCCCAGGCACAAAATCTATAATTTTATACAACAAACTTTTTATAAAATGTTATTATTTACTAAAAATCTTATATATTTTAAAAACTTATTTAAAAATATCAATTTTATGAATTCCCAAAAAGAAAATCAAAAATCCCCAAAATTTCCCCTCACCAAAAAAATCAGTAATTTTATACTAATTATGTAAACAAAAAGATTTGAAATCAAAATATATTAAAATATTTAAAAAACAAAAAATTTTAAGAATTCCCAAATATAACTTTAAAATACCCAACAAATAATTTTATAAAATTTTATTTTTTTACTAAAATTCTTATATATTTTTAAAATTTATCAAAAAATATATATTTCTTTAAAATCGCCAAAATTTCCCCACACCAAACAGTTTTAATTTTATAAAAATTATGCCAAACAATTAATTTGATATCAAAATACAATAAAATATTAAAAAAATAAAAAATTTTAAGAATTCCCAAAATGAAAATCGAAAATCCCCAAAAATTCCCCACACCAAAAAAATCATTGGTTTCTACAAATTATGTAAAAAAAAGATTTCAAATCAAAATATATTAAAAAACAAAATATTTTAAGAATTCCCAAATATATTTTTAAAATACTCAACAAATAATTTTATAAAATTTTGTTATTTTTATATATTTTCTTAAATATTTTCATAATTTATCAAAAAATATCTATTTTTTGAATTCCCAAAAAGAAAATTTTATTAAAATTACGTAAAAATAAAGAAGTGAAATCAAACTATATTAAACATTTTTAAACATATACAATTTTAAGAATTCCCAAAATTAACTTTGGAATACCCCAAAAAAGTTTGAAGACTAAGAATTGAAGGCATTACACCAAGAAGATTGTTGTCAAACTCAACAAGAGCTTCCAAAATCATAGGGAGCTACTCAAGCAGCAATTTCACAACTTTTGCAGACATCAGGATTCATCCAAAAGCAGGGAAATTGGATATCATACGAATTGAAGACGAGAGAACTTGATGGACGATTTTGCATGTCCTTGGACATGTCTATTATGAGCTGCAGAAGTCTGACTTTGAACCTATACCGAATGCAACATATTCATTTGAAGAGAGCATTTGACAAAAAAGTACCAGAATATGCGGCCAGACATGGTACATCATGACAACGCTCGATCACATGTTGCAATACCTGTTAAAAAGTATTTAGAGTGAAGTGGTTGGGAAGTTTTGCTTCACCCCAGACCTTGCCCCGTCCAGCTACTATTGGTTCGATCGATGCAGAACAATGTCTCTCGGATCGCTTCATTCAGAACAGATTATCCGATATTATATATTTATTTATTTATTTATTTATTTATTTAATTTAGTCTATGGATATTATCCTTACAGACTGAGTGTTAAATTAAATTGTACAATGTATTCTTAATGTAAAGATTGTTAGTTATTTAAATTGATAATAATATTTCGTTTTACAACATCAACATTTAAAGTGAAATCTATAAAGTTAAACATTTCGTTAAAACTACAACATAATTTCCTAAACGGATCTGCCATTTCGTAGTTTGTTCGAAAAGTTTTAACATAAAGTGGGTTATTAAATCGTAATGAGCGTTGAGGAACATTTAATGATATCTTACTTAAAAGAAAATCGGACAAAACATTTCCATTTAAAAGATTTACAAGAAATGAAACGTTAAGCATAATTCTTCGGCTTTTTAATGTTGGCAGTCGAATCAAAGTAAGTCGTGAAGAATATGATGGAAGCGAAGAATATCCTCGATATACATCTCTTAAACAAAATAGCAAAAATTGTTTCTGGACAGATTCGATACGATCAATGTAAACATTATAGTAGGGGTCCCACACAATTGATCCATACTCTAAAATCGGTCTTACAAGTGATGTAAATAATGTTTTAGTGATGAAGGGATCATTAAATTCCTTTGCCCATCGTTTGATAAAAGCTAAGATTCCTCGAGCTTTGTTAACAGCCATCGTAATATGTTGTATGAAGTTTAATTTTCCATCTAACAAAATACCAAGATCCATAATTGCTTTTACCGATTCTAGTTTATAACCACCGATGTAGTAGTGATCAAAAACATCACACCTTCTCGAAAAAGTCATGTGCTTGCATTTTTTCAGGTTTAGTTCCATTAAATTATGGCTGCACCAATTATAAAAGTTATCCAAATCCTTCTGAAGGTAAATATGATCTGGTGAATGTTTGAGGCTTAAAAATATTTTAACATCATCTGCGAACATCAGTACATTCGAATAGTTTATTGCTTCAGGCAAATCGTTGATGAAAAGCAAAAATAAAATAGGGCCGAGATGACTTCCCTGCGGAACACCGGATTTTACCAAAATATTTTTCGAAATTGTAGAATTGAATTTTACGGACTGTGTTCTGCATAAAAGATATGACTTTAACCAGCTTAAATAAGTATTGTTGAAACCCATTGTATCCAATTTTTTTAACAGAAGTTTGTGATTAACTTTGTCAAAGGCTTTACTGAAATCCGTATAGATGACGTCAGTATGTTGACCAATAGTAAATCCTTCATTAACCAAAGTTGTTAATTGTAGAATGTTAGTCATAGCTGAAGATCCTTTGCGAAAACCGTGTTGACAAGTCGTTAGTAAGGGAGATACTTGATGAACGAGAGAGTCAGTAATACATTTTTCAAAAAGTTTTGGAATAGCGCTTAGTTTAGCTATGCCTCTATAATTTATTATATTTGATTTATTTCCAGATTTGAATAAAGGAATGAGGAACGATTCTTTCCAAATTTTAGGGAAGTAACCACATTTTAATGATGTATTAAATATAATTGATAAAGGTGTTGCAATAGCTGGAGAACAATTTTTCAAAACACAACTTGGTATGCCATCTGGTCCACACGACAATGAGGATTTGAAGCATTTTAAACATTTTATAATGTGTGTAGTGTCGAGTAATGGGAATGATATCATTTGAATGGGGTGAACATTAAATGGATAGATTTCATCATCATCATATTCGGCATTAGAGTAAGTAGATGCAAAAAATTCAGCGAATAAGTTGGTAATTTCCGATTCATCACTTGACTCTGTACTTAAATATTTCATAACTTTCGGGGTGCCACAAATCTTCCTTTTTGTGTTAACAAAACTAAAGAACGACCTCGGATTGTGTTTAAAATTACGTTTCATTTTGATTAAGTAGTTTTTATACAGTTTAGCATTTAACAAATTGTATTCAGCACGAAGAACAGAATATTTTCTATAATCGAGTGCGTGGCCAGATATTTTGTATTTTTTGTAATGCTTATTTTTTGAATTTTTTAAGGAAGAAAGTAGTTGGGAGTTCCAGGGTGGACCAGTCTGAGAACGTGGTAAACGTTTTGGAATACATTCATCCATATATTGGTACATGGTTTCATAAAAAATTTTAATCATTTTGTCGACAGAATGAGGCGTACCATTTGGGATGGTTAATAGTTGAAGCCAATTAGTATTATATAAAAGGTTATTAAAGTCAGTATAGTTCGTACGTTGGAAGCAAAACATTTTTTCCTTTTTTATAAAATTTTTAACGCAATAAAAACCTTGAATATTACAGCTTATTTCAATTGTGGGGTGGTAACGATCTTCCGGCAGAGTAACTGGATCAACACGATTTACTGTACATTCATTAGGTACATTTACAAATACCAGATCAAGCAATTTTCCAAAAATGTTGTATGATCCGTTGATTTGGTGTAGACATAAATTTGAAATCTCACTAAATACATCGTCGCCATTTCCATCAGATCTTATGGGTATATAATTGTTATTCTCATTGAAGAATTGCCAGGTAATTTGAGGTAAATTAAAGTCACCAAGAACAAAAATGAGATCATCAGGATTTGTTTTTAAAGAGACAATTTTAATTGAAGCAATGTGCTGTTGATAAATTAATAAATCCGATTGAGGAGGAATGTACGAACAGGTAATAAAAACTTTCTTGTGATTTATTTTCATGACCACAGCAATAAACTCAATGTTATAGGCTGCATCAAATTTTAATTCCTCAGCTGAAAATTGATTAGAGATCGCTATTAATACACCACCCCCAGTCGTATTTGTAATTCTATCTCGACGGAAGACTTGAAAATTGTTGCAAAAAATTTCCATATTTAAAAAAGTATTGTTAAGCCAGGTCTCGGTGAAGCAAATAACATGATGATTCAAACTAAAACTATCTTGATATAGTTTAGAGCATTTACTTTTCAGTCCTCGAACATTTTGATATATAATATTAAGTTGAATATCATTAGTATTAATTAGTTTTTTTGGTTTGTTGGTTGACGTGGTGGAAGATGTACAGTATTGTTTACACGTTGATTTATATTGTATTCATATTCTCGAACTATAACATGATTTGGCCAGAATGACGGATCAACAACACAGTCAAAAATATTAAATGGAACAGTAATTTTAAAAGACGTTATACTTCTTGTTTGTGAATAAGAAAATTTGTGAACAATAATGTCGACATTTTGGTTGAGCTGAGATTTAATATAAAAATCAATATCATCAGCAGAAGTGTCAAATGCAAAGCGTGATATGAAAATTTGTTTCTTTGGAGGGACTACTCTTAATTCCCTACGAGAAATAATATTGTTTCCATTATTCATTACAACTTCGGCATAATTTAAATTTGTAACAGGGTTGGTGTTGATGGCAGAACTAGAGGCAACTGGATTATTTAATGGATCCTCATATACTGCCGTGGTAGAGTTTCGTGATGATGTTGTAGCAGAATTACTTAAAGCAATGCAGTTGACAGAAGAAGTAGCAGCATCAGTTTCAGCATATTTTAAATTAGTAGCAGGGTTAGTGTTGATAGCAGAATTAGAGGCAACAGGATTATTTAATGAGGCATCGGAAGAAGCAGCAGCATCAGGATTTAATGGTGTAAGTAAAGCAGCATTAGAGTTGGTGTGATTTTCTTTATTGTTTTTTCTGGATGATTTCCGTCTTTTGGGAGAAGACTCAACAGGAGATTTTATTGAGTCAAGACATTTAAAATCATCAAAAAGTTTACCATAATTAGAAATTCTATCCGAAAGCTTATTTGCTTCATCTTGAATTTCTAAAAAATGGTTTTTTGTTCCTTGGAAAAAACGGTAAAATGTTACACTAATTTTTCTGCAAGAATTACAGCACCAGTGAAGTCCATTATTCTTTACAAGAGAATCGGCAACATGTACAGATAGACCACTACATTTTACGTGACAGAGACCATGACATAACCAACAAATAATCATCCTTTCATCATCATTAGTAATGGCACACTTTTTATTTACACAATTCATTTTAAACAGTATTGTTTGTTGGGTAATACAAATTTTAAAATTAACGGCAAAAGTTTAATGTGTTTTAAATAAGCAAAAGCAATGACTCTCAAACTGTTGTAATTTGGCACTACACTTTAATTACCAGTGTTTATGTAACTATAACAGCTGTGTGTATGTTTGTTGTTATTTACTTAAAGTTTCTTTTATTTTGATTTGTATAATTGTTTCGATTGTTGTTGTTTATAATACACTGTAGTTGTATTTATTATTAATTTCACAATTTATCACTGTACGAGTGTAGTTTATAAACTGCTTTCAATGTCACAGGTAGTATATATTGCAAATTCAACAGTATACAAGTTTTTAATTATAATTTCTTTTAAAACAAATTAATTTGTAATTTATAAAAAGAGCGGCTTAAGAACACGACCGAACAGAACCAGAGATGGGAACCAGAGATTGAATATATTTCTATTTTACAAAATTTTCAAAATAAAAGTTAAAAATTTGATATTGGCATTTTTAAGTCATACAGCCAATAATTCTTAAAAAAAATTATGAATTTTCAATTAATTTTCTGAGGAGAACCTTGCATGGAACTAGGATGCAAATGTTGCCCGAATTTCGCAGTATTTATGAGTGCTCCAACAGTATTCTGGAAGGATATTTGTTCGAGGGCTAGGTGAAATCATGGACCTATATAAAAGCTCTAGAAATAGATGACTCATGAAACTACTAGAAGATGGCACTGTGTATATAAATAGTAACAGAAAGTTACAGTCAGTCTGTTAATCATATGCGCTGGTAGAAGTACCATCAACTGCATTACCATGTTAAACTACTAAACTGCTTTTATTGCAATCAAAAGAATATTATTAAAAGGAAATAAACCACCGTTTTTAAAAGGTAAAAACGTAACATTATGTTAAGTTTTCGGCCGAGGAGATTTTTGATATACTTTTTGGGAATTCATTAAATTGATATTTTTTTTAATAATTTATAAATATATTAGAATTTTAGCAACAAAAAATATAAAAATTTGTAAAATTTATTTTATGGGTATTTTCAAATTATTTTTGGAAATTCTAAAATTTTATTATTTTCCAAAAATTTCAGCATATTTTAAGTGAAAACTATCTTTATCACATTATATACATAAAAGTGCAATTTTCTGTGGAGGAAATTTTGGGGATTTTAAATTTTCTTTTTAGGAATTCAAAAAATTTATATCTTGTGCTAAATTTTTAATGTATATAAAATGTTAAGTAAAAAAATTAAATTTTTTAATTAATTTTGAGGGTATTTTCGAGATTTTTTAACTATAGATATTTTTATTTGGGGAAATTTTGGGGATTTTTTAATTATTTGTTCGAGGGCTAGGTGAAATCATGGACCTATATTGTCCATTTTTAATACCAAACGAACCTTATCAACAAAGAATATTTGTGAAAAATTTCACTTTTCAAAAGACAGAAGGACAGACGGACGGACATAGCTAGATCCTCTTAGAATTTCATAAGCATTCAGAATTGATACTTCTGTGGGTCATCGCAGACTTTATTGATCTTGTTATTTAGCAGTATTAATTATTTAGCAGTAGCGATTTAAATTTAACGGTCTGTAACGACTGACTGCAACATTCATCATGTTTATAAAGACCCCTTTAACACTAGGACCCCTTTCACACTAGGCAATTTAGTTGCGCAAGTCGCTTGTGTTTGTAGATGCCAAAGGTAATGTCGGGTTAAGGTGAAGACAATTTTGCATGCTGTTTTGTTGTTGGGCAAGAGACTTGCGCAACTAAATTGCCTAGTGTGAAAGGGATCAAACATGTCCATCAGTACTTATCAACAATGTTGATAGCAAGCAGATAATTAGCATTGTTTGTAAGTATGGCAACACTAAATGTTTAAGCTGCTAACATTAGCATTGAAGCTGCTAAAAGCTCTAGAATTCGAATATTCTAGTTTTGTCTATTAAGAACAATCCTGAAGCTACTCGAAGAAAGATGGCGCTGTGTATAAGTAGTGGCTGCAATTGCAGTAGTTAGTGAGTTTATCATAGGCGCTGTTAGAGTTAACATCAACTGCATTCTTGTACATTATAAAGCGTAATTTAAGTGTGTGTATTATTTTGAATTATAAAAACACATAGTGACTATTTAAACTGTTGATGAGTTTATTTGAACAGTTGTTAGAAATTCTAAACTACTAAACTGCTTTTATTTGCAATCAAAATGTATTCGATTTATTTAAAAGAAATAAACCACCGTTTTTAAAAGGTAAAAACGTAACAATATAAAGTTAGTACTTTTTCAATTTATTTAGAGCCAAAAAAGGATAAAATGGATTTTTTTACTGTTTTAACAAAAAAATAATTAAAACAACCCATAATTCTGGTACTAAACACGAAGAAAAAAGTACAATATACTCAGTAAAAGACATTTTCCACACAAAATTATTTTATGCCGCACAGTGGGTGCTTCATCATTTGTGCATGAGTATGCGTTTGAAAACTTTTAATAAATGCCTTTATATGAAGTAAGTTGTTGCAGTTGTTGTTGTGGTGTTATACTGTGTGGATACATTTTGCTGTTGTTAATGTACAAATTTAAATGTTTTTGCTGTTTGGTGCTGCTGTTGCTGTTTGTTATTGCACATTAGTTTTGCTTGTTTTATAGTGTCATTTAGCGAGCGTTGTTGTTGTTGTTGTTTGGTGTTCGCTTTAAATGTTGTACACTGTGCACAGTGTACACAGTGCAGTACACCAGCACATATGTTTAGTACAATATTTTTGTATTGGGTGCGTTTGCTGCATGGAATGACTAATAAGCCGCGCCAGTAAAAGTGACTACATCATTATAATGATGATGTTAATGATCATCTGCATCATCATTATCACCATACAAACATCATTATTATATGACCGTAGTTTTTGTAGTATTTTTTTTTTATTAATAGTTGTTGTATTTTTTATTTAATGAATAGTTTTTATATGCATTTGTATGCATGTAGTAAATGTGGAGTGTGAACATTTAAATATTCTTTATTTTTGTATATTTACAATCACAAACTCATACACTCACTCTCCTACTTGAATTTATGTAAATTTTTGAAACATCCACGAGTATTTATTTCTGTTTGAGTTTCAGTTTTAGTTCATTTTATATGTGTGTTAAATTTTTAATGAAATTTTTTGATGCAGTAAAATTTTTTTTTTTTATGTTTTTGTCAAATTACATACATATTTTTAACGCCATGACAAAAATTCTTTGGTGTGTTTATTATAGTTTTTTTGCTTGTCATAATTTTAGAAATTGTTCTAATTACGTGTTTCAGGAAATATTCGTTTTTAGTAAAGTTAATAAAAAACTTTAGATTAAATAAATTTACATCTAGCATAACGTATACATTTGCGCCATTATAATAGTTTTTGACAGAGTTTTCAAAATTTTACACTTTAATTTAATAAATTAATATACATACTCTATCAAATTTAGTGGTGTTGCATTATTTAAACCTTTATAGATAGTTACCTGGAAATAAAAGATAAAAAAAAATGTTAATATATTATTATTAAATTACTAAATATTAGTTAAAGCTTATCTTTATTTAAAACTAGCATTTACTAATGTTAGTTCTTCAAGTTTATCCAACCCACATACACCTGCCTGTTCTTATTTATTTGCTAATAAAATATCTAAATTTGTACTGCATACGTTAGGGAGCTTTTTTATTACAGTTGACTGGACTTAAAAAAAATTCAAAAATTCCGGGTAAACTCGAATTTTCTCCTGAAAATTTCGAATTCTTTGTTGAACAAATTTTTAAAAAATAATGACAACATTGCTCGAGCTTAATTATCCTAAGCAAAGTTGCTCATTTTGACCTTGATTAATCGTAAAAATTGTCGCATTTGGAATTTAGGAAACACACTTGTGATCGTTACTGTTTGGTTCTGATTTTAGACTTCTTCGAAAATAAGGCTGGTAAAGAAGGGACTTTTAATGGTGCTCGATATCGCGATACGATAACAGAGTACTTTCTGTAGATACATGAATATTTCCTGGTTGTGTACTCTCTAGTTTTGGGGACTATAATTGGGCACCTAGAGCTCGTGTAATTTATGATTCAAATCTTGCGTAAATCTTACATATACAATAAAACAGTCAACGTTTTAGATGTGAAAGTTGAGGTTTTTTTTACACACAAACGCTCTTTTTACATCAAAATGTATTTTTACAATTAAATGTATTTTTACACAAAATTGTATTTTTACACAAAAATGTATTTTTACACAAAAATGTGTTTTTGCCAAAAAATGTATTTTTACATAAATTGTACTTTTACATAAATTGTATTTTTACATTAAAATGTACATTTACATAAAAATGTAGATTTTCATAAAAATGTATTTTTATATTAAAATGTATTTTTATATTATATAAAAATATTTTTTTTACACATTTCTCATTTCAACGCAAAAACCAGTTTATACACAAAAACATAGTTTTTACCCAAAAACGTAGCCTTAACATAAAAATGTAGTTTTTTTAAAACGTAGTTTTTACATAAAAATTTAGTTTTTACACAAAAACGTAGTTTTTACACAAAAACGTAGTTTTTATACAAAAACGTAGTTTTTACACAAAAAAGTAGTTTTTACACAAAAACTTAGTTTTTACACAAAAACTTAGTTTTTACACAAAAACTTAGTTTTTACACAAAAACTTAGTTTTTACACAAAAACTTAGTTTTTACACAAAAACTTAGTTTTTACACAAAAACTTAGTTTTTACACAAAAACTTAGTTTTTACACAAAAACTTAGTTTTTACACAAAAACTTAGTTTTTACACAAAAACTTAGTTTTTACACAAAAACGTAGTTTTTACACAAAAACGTAGTTTTTACACAAAAACGTAGTTTTTACACAAAAACGTAGTTTTTACACAAAAACGTAGTTTTTACACAAAAACGTAGTTTTTACACAAAAACGTAGTTTTTACACAAAAACGTAGTCTTAACACAAAAATGTAGTTTTTACACAAAAACATAGTTTTTACACAAAAACGTAGTTTTTACACAAAAACGTAGTTTTTACACAAAAACTTACTTTTTACAAAAAAACTCATATTTTACACAAAACGTGGTTTTACACAAAAACTTAGTTTCATACTAAAACATAGTTTTTACACAAAAGCTTAGTTTTTAGTTTTTACCCAAAAGCTTAGTTTTTACACAAAATCTTATTTTTTAGTTTTACACAAAACTTACTTTTTACAGAAAAATTCATATTTTACACAAAAACTCATATTTTACACAAAAACATAGTTTTTGAAAAAAAAACTTAGTTTTACACAACTCTATTTTTACACAAAATCGCTGTTATTAACAAAAACAGAGTTTTGAATCAAAAATGTAGTTTCTATACAAAAACATAGTTCTTACACAATAACGCAGTTTTTACACAAAATGTAGTTTTTACCCAAAAACGTAACAAAAGCTTAGTTTTTACACAAAAACTTACTTTTTACAGAAAAATTTATATTTTACACAAAAACTAGTTTTTACTCGAAAGCACATTTATTACACAAAAACGGATGTTTTCTTTGACTAATTGCACAAAAAATCGCTTGTTTTACACCAACAAAATTTTTAACACAAGAACTAATTACATATTTAACATCATATACCATTTTTGTAACACGAAAATGCTTTATTCAAAATTTTGCACAGTATCAGAAAAAAGTATTTAAACAGAAATGAAAATTCGTTAATTAAAATGTCTGTAATAGTTAACATCACACCACCATCCACTTAAGAAAGTAATTATTGAAAATTGTTCGAGTGATGTGATCGATACATCCCCATTAACATCTAAATATTTCAATAAAGCATCCATCTCTCAAGGAACCATTTCATAGCAAACAATTTGGTTTAATTGTATTATTTAATAATCTCAGCAAAATATCTAAGAAATTCTTGATAATTAATAATTCTGACTGTCTTTATCATAAAGAATATTAAATAATGAATTTTTGCCTGACCAATTTTGAACTTATTCATTAGGTTTTCCTTTCGTTGCTCTAAAAATCATGTGACCCAGCAAAAAAAGATTTTACATTACGAATGAACAAATAAAATTTACATTACGGAAGTAGTGAAAAAACATGAATAGATTTGATTGGACATGTTTTTCCAACTATTCCAATTGTGCTTGCTGGGTGATCCATATACTAATAACCAAAAGCAGCATCAGCAGCTTCATAATCACAAGCCAAAAATATAGCAAACAATTCAAGAGTGAAACTCCCTTATTTTGTAAAAGTTTTTAATACAATTAAGTTTTGCCAAATTACTTTTACTTTACGAGCTGTTTGTTTGCTTTGAAATCTTCCTTCCACACTTCTTGTAGGCTGTGAATGAGATGCCATCGAGAAAACTTTATTAAAAATGAAAAACTTTTCTTCCCATTCATACACATATTTTTATTTTGTATTTCTGATGCTGGCAAAATTTTTTGTTTTGCTAAAAGCTTAAGAAGACTTCCTTCCGTCAGGACCATGGAGAACAAATCAAGCAGGCAGTCAGTCTGTCTGTCAGACAATCTTTGATAAAGTACATGAAATATTAAGATTGTACAGAGACGCGCCTCATAATTTATGGTAGTGGATGGATGGAAGGAATTAAATATATTTGATTTTCCATCACAACCATTCTCCTTCAGTCTATCAAAAAGTAATGAGTAAGAGTTTTTATATCTAAATGTTGTTATCAAGCTTGTGCTTGGCACCGTCTATTCCAAAAACTTTTCATCATTGTAGCTATCGATCTAGTCTAACACCCACCCACCAACAATTTACTATGTACGGCAATTAAAAATCTTTAGTTTCGTTTATTTTATATTTCCAAGATGATGAAAAATGTCTTACGAGTGTAGTCACTTTCAAACTTCATACTCCTTCCTCTGCTCCAATCTACTTTGCAAAACTTTGGCTTGTAGCGGCGGTTGGTAAAAGTTTAGCAATAAACAAATTACAGAGTGTGTCTAAGTTGATGAGTACTTTCGCATGGGGAACTATTAAACTGTGTCATGGATAATATTTAGGAAAACGTGTTTTCCTAAGGACTTTTCATCAAAAAAATAAAAAAAACTAAAAGCTATAAACATTTAGAGGTTAAAGGAAACATTTTAATAACAAATTTGATTACTTAGTTATGTAAAATATAGAGACTGACGTAAACTTCTTGGTAATTTTTGGCAAGCACAAGTTGAATAGCTAATTAGTGCTGACTAACTAACGACTATGGAAATATATGTGTTATCATTGCTAAAAAGAGAAAACACAAAATTTTACAATAATATAACATAACAATGAGCTTCCAAGGAAGCGAAAGAATAGTCGAATTTTAATTTCTGAGAATTAAAGCAATGAAATAATAAAATAGATTTTTTTAATGATATTTTTGGTAGCTTTTTAAGAGAACTTTCAAAGAACAGCAATATATGCAATTGCTTTTAATTTTACTTTCAAAGTGATGACAAAGCGATTCACTTAAAAGTACTGTTACTACTATCATAGTAACAGTAGTTATTATGATAGTACTACTTCTACAAGTTCATTTGCTGTTTGTAAGTTCAAATCAACTTTACAAAGCACTCACATCATTGTTCTTGCTTCTATATACTTATCATACATTTGTCAGACTTGGCAGAAAGAACTCTGTTATCATGTAGCGATATCGAGCACTGCTTGACATGTTTGACCAGAATTTTACATACATAAAAACGCTCGTTTATAGTTTGTTATACAAAAACCCGTTTTTCGTAGTTTTTACACAAAAACGTAGTTTTTACACAAAAACGTAGTTTTTACACAAAAACGTAGTTTTTACACAAAACTCAGTTTTTACACAAAAACGTGGTTTTTACACAAAATCTCAGTTTTTACATAAAAACTCAGTTTTTACACAAAATCTCAGTTTTTACACAAAATCTCAGTTTTTACATAAAAACTCAGTTTTTACATAAAAACTCAGTTTTTACATAAAAACTCAGTTTTTACACAAAAACTCAGTTTTTACACAAAAACTCAGTTTTTACAGAAAAACTCAGTTTTTACACAAAAACTCAGTTTTTACAGAAAAACTCAGTTTTTACAGAAAAACTCAGTTTTTACACAAAAACTCAGTTTTTACACAAAAACTAAGTTTTTACACAAAAACTCAGTTTTTACACAAAATCTCAGTTTTTACACAAAATCTCAGTTTTTACATAAAAACTCAGTTTTTACATAAAAACTCAGTTTTTACACAAAAACTCAGTTTTTACACAAAAACTCAGTTTTTACACAAAAACTCAGTTTTTACACAAAAACTCAGTTTTTACACAAAAACTCAGTTTTTACAGAAAAACTCAGTTTTTACACAAAAACTCAGTTTTTACACAAAAACTCAGTTTTTACAGAAAAACTCAGTTTTTACAGAAAAACTCAGTTTTTACACAAAAACTCAGTTTTTACACAAAAACTCTGTTTTTACACAAAAACTCAGTTTTTACACAAAAACGTAGTTTCTACACAAAAATGTAGTTTTTACACAATAACATAGTTTTTACACAAAAAAGTATTTATTACACAAAAATTTATTTTTTTTTTACAGAAAACGTAGATTTTACACAAAAACTTAATTTTTAAACAACAAACGTAATTTTTACGCAACAAACGTAGTTTTTACACAAAAACTTATTTTTTACACAAAAACACAGTTCTTACACAAAAACTTAAGTCTTTACATAAAAACATAGTTTTTACACAAAAACGTAATTTTACAAAAAAACCTAATTTTACACAAAAACGTAGGTTTACGGAAAAACATAGTTTTACACAGTCACGTAATTTGTTTTTACACAAAAAAGTATTTATTACACAAAAATTTAGTTTTTTTTACAGAAAACGTAGATTTTACACAAAAACTTAATTTTAAAACAATAAGCGTAATTTTTACGCAACAAACGTAGGTTTTACACAAAAACACAGTTCTTACACAAAAACTTAAGTCTTTACACAAAAACATAGTTTTCACACAAAAACATAGTTTTCACACAAAAACATAGTTTTCACACAAAAACGTAGGTTCACGGAAAAACGTAGTTTTACACAGTCACGTAATTTGTTTTTGCACAAAAATTTTGTTTTATACACAAAAACGAAGTTTTAACACAAACTTTACATAGAAATTGCATTTTATTTTTTGTTAAAAAATAAGGATGAATAAGATTCGACCTAGTCGAACTCATTTATTTTTTTGTAGATCTTATCAAGTGTATGTTAGTTTATCTCAACATTTCTTACCTATTTCCTTGCAAACCACAAAACCTATAGAAATTATTATGTTTACAAAATAATTTTTCCACATAAACCAAGTATGAATTTGAGTGATTTCATCTACATTAAAATTCTATACTGTAATTAAATATTCATAAAGTTTTGTGCTTACTAGATATAGTAAGAAAAGTTCTAAAAACAATTTTGATGTAAACTCAATTTGATATTAAAAACTTTCCAACCAATTCAACAAACAAACTATTATTGAACATTTTACTTTATTAACCCAGTTTGGTAAAAATCGTTCATACCATTTTTTTTTGCTTTAGCATTTTATTGACTTACGGATATGCAAAAGGAATGATACGAATGATTTCGATTTTTTTTTTTTTTTGTGCAATTTTGCATTACAGTGTTTTACCGCAAACCATGTAAATACGTACGTACCGACAAAATATTTGGTGATAAGAGTTGAATTTACGATTTACTGGCAAAACAATGTTTTTTTTATTTCAACGTTACAAGTTTAAATTTTGTGGTTGGTAAAAATGCTAGAAAAACTTAGACAAGAAAAAAATCAATATTTTTTCGAAAATAAATTTCCCTTTGCTGTGAACTGGCGAAAAAAAATGGAATTTATTTCAAGAGTTTAAAAGTTAATTCATACTGAAGCTTAAATCAATTTTCTTATTAGAAATATTTGTGGTTTACAATTTATAGGAAAAAATATTTCACTCATGTAGAAACAAAACCGCAAGTGTTTCGAGTTCATTTAATAAAAATCGAAAAAAGAAAACTTTTTATATGAAATCACGCTAAATTGCTGGTCACTACTAAAGGTATTTTTTTAATGAAAAACCCCTTAAATGATAAAACATACAAGTTTAAAGTAATTACACAATTAAAGCTTAAACATATGTTTATTTTTAGGGGGTGACCTAAGCAAAATTCTCCAAAAGACCTTACGTAAAAACAAGTGAGTATATTTAAACACATTTTTATGCAAGTACAACTGTGTATGAACAAAAATATGTTTGTAGCCGAAACTCGTGTGGTTGTTAGTAACCAACTTACCAAAAAAAAAACAAAAAACTAACTACTTTTCTTATCTCTTATACTACCACAAAGTCATAAATTCTTTTCACAAATGTTGGAGTTTTTTTCTGTATTTCTTTCTGGCTTTTAAATTTCAACAATTTACTTTTATTTTGTTAAAAGTTAGTGCAAGTTTATTGCCGCCTAAATATCTATACAAGAAATGTTAGGAATTATTTTAAGTTCAAAAATAAATACCATACAGAAATACCTTAAGTAACATCGATAAAATATCTAAGAATGTACGTAAATAATATAAGCGAGACAGACAAAAAGCTAAGAAACTTAATTTCAATATATTGTTCAAGAAAATTATGTTGTTAAGTTTTTGTTGGTACCTTTTAATACCCTTCACCCTGACTGATTGGTAAGGGTATAAATGAACTTTTCGAAGCCCTAAAACAACTTACGAACTTTACCTCTATATATAGGCCTGATTAGATTGCAATTAAAAATCAGGATAATTTGTTCATTTGTTGTTTTTACATAAAAACGTAGTTTTTATACAAAAACGTAGTTTTTATACAAAAACGTAGTTTTTATACAAAAACGTAGTTTTTATACAAAAACGTAGTTTTTATACAAAAACGTAGTTTTTATACAAAAACGTAGTTTTTATACAAAAACGTAGTTTTTATACAAAAACGTAGTTTTTATACAAAAACGTAGTTTTTATACAAAAACGTAGTTTTTATACAAAAACGTAGTTTTTATACAAAAACGTAGTTTTTACACAAAAACGTAGTTTATACACAAAAACTTAGTTTTTACACAAAAACTTAGTTTTTACACAAAAACGTAGTTTTTACACAAAAACGTAGTTTTTACACAAAAACGTAATTTTTACACAAAAACGTAGTTTTTACACAAAAACTTAGTTTTTACACAAAAACGTAGTTTTTACACAAAAACGTAGTTTTTACACAAAAACGTAGTATTCACACAAAAACGTAGTTTTTACACAAAAATGTGGTATTTACACAAAAATATGGTATTTACACAAAAACGTAGTTTTTACACAAAAACGTAGTTTTTATACAAAAACGTAGTTTTTATACAAAAACGTAGTTTTTATACAAAAACGTAGTTTTTACACAAAAACTTAGTTTTTACACAAAAACTTAGTTTTTACACAAAAACTTAGTTTTTACACAAAAACGTAGTTTTTACACAAAAACGTAGTTTTTACACAAAAACGTAGTTTTTACACAAAAACGTAGTTTTTACAAAAACGTAGTTTTTACAAAAACGTAGTTTTTACACAAAACGTAGTTATTACACAAAAAAGTAATTTTTATACAAAAACTTGGATTTACACAAAAACGTAGTTTTTACACAAAAACGTAGTTTTTACACAAAAACGTAGTTTTTACACAAAAACTTAGTTTTTACACAAAAACGTAGTTTTTACACAAAAACGTAGTTTTTTACACAAAAACGTGGTTTTCACATGAAAACGTAGTTTTTACACAAAAATTTAATAAACTCCATTTTTATTTTTCCTTCTTAAAAACTTAATTTTAAACCTTTTCTTAAGTCTACTAAGCTAAAGTGTAAGGTGACGATGTTATCTTCGCTACAGCCAAATATACCACCCAACCTTGTTCTTCTTCTGCTGTTTTTCAAATTTTATAGACATCGATGTCAGTTAATGTTTTTCCTTTTACACTTACTTTCAATTTAACTTTTTCTTTCGTACAATTTCTGCTGTTTTCTATCTATCAGTCAGTCATTGCTTTATTACCAGCTTTGTTTAGTTCATTGAATCCGTAATTGCCAGCAATTATTTTGAAAAAAAAAACAAAGAAAAGAAAGCACAACAAAATCTAATATAAAATGCAATAAGCATCGTTGATTTATATATCGGAATTTACATAAACTTCAATTGTTTGAAAGCGAGCATTCTTTAGCATTTAAATAACCAATGGAATCTTAAAGAACTGGCAGAGCAGTGAAGGAAACATAATTTAAATAAAAAAACGAACTTAAACAAAATTTTTTAACAGCTAATAAAACAAGTCAGAGTGTTATAAAAAATACTCATGATTATATCTGACACATTGATACCAAATGTGAGTCTATAGGTCATCTAAATATCGCTAAATCGTATCTGCTAACTATAAGGATCCATAGGAACTAGTTCTACAAAAGCTTTAGAGAGCAAACACACCTCCTTAAGAACCGTTTTAGAATCAGTTATTTCATCTATGATTTTTATTCGAAATTGTCAAGCTTGGAACTAGTTCCTAGAAGCAGTTCCACAGAATTGGTTCCAGAAGGCTGCCATTAATGAATCAGAAATGGTTTTGATTGCACCCCTTCTAGAACAAATTTTAAATATTTTCCTGGGTATAAATATAATTTATTGCAAAAAAAAACTTTCAATTTTCAATTTATATGAACAAGGTTGGACATGACGTTTTAAAACTCAAAATAAATATTTATGTTTATTATCTTTCTCAATGTTTGTTTAGCATACAACAACAGCAACACAAAATTTTAAAGATATACAGATATTTATCTTTCAGTTTCTTACCTCTTTAAACCGTTCTACAAACACACAATAATAAACGAAAAAATCCGCATTGTAAAACGATATTGACAGTATTTTCACATACAAAGATACAATTATTCATTCATACATTCAATAAATAAGTACAAAAAAATAATGTATGATATTCAATACAAGTATTTTGCAAATATTACAAAGATTTATTTTATCTCAACACCAGAAAGTAACTCATGTATATACGTGAGTAAAGAGAAAAAAATTACACAAGTTATTGTCAAATAAATTCATAAATACTTTTAAAAAATACCTAATAACAAAAAAAAAATATGGCAAGTTTTGAATTTCAAAATTGAATATTACAAAAACAAAATAAAGCGATTAACAGACTTGAAAGTTAATTTGAATTTAAAAAATATATATTATTAGCAAGTTACCAAATAATTACATACTTACAAATTTAAATAAAAGATTTTATAATCGAGGATTTCTATAGAAACCACTGTTATACACCAAGACTTCTACAGAAAATATTGTTATACACAAATACACGAAGTTTCTACAAAAAATACACTAAGATTAATATAGATAAAACTGTAATACACAAATATGTACTTCTAAAGAAGAATTTGAGTATTTCGCACTGGTTCCTCTAAAGAGCGTCAACTCAAAATTTTAAAATGTTCAGTAGAAGCAAAAAACTATTTTTTTTAATACATTACAATGAAACTACTGTACGGATACAACTGAATTTTTTGGCGAAAGAGTAGAGAATATGATAGCAGATTTTTACAGTGGGTAGATATGACCACTGCATATCGATTTCTTGCAAAAAGTGAAAATTGGAAAATTTTGTGTTGCGTATGTTTTGAACACGGTTTTTTGTTTTTAATAATTTGTATGTTATTTTGTGGGGTAATATCTGTCATTTTTATTCTCACTTAGTTATTGAACATTAAAGTGTAAACAACAATGTTTTTTTTGCTTCGAAAATATCGAATTTTGTGCCAACAATGCGTCATATGCGGGAAGTTTCGCTTTACTTCTTTAATTTGAAAAAAAGTACCGCTGAATCACACCGATTGCTCACCAAAGCTAATGGTGAATGTGTTTCATCGGTTTCAACATGCGAGAGATGGTTTGTTCGGTTCATAAGTGGTGATTTTGACACGGAAGACAAAAACCGCCCAAGCCCGCCACAAAAAGTTTGAAGACCAAGAATTGGAGAATCGAAAATTGTTGTAAAACTCAGCAGGAGCTTGCGAAATCATTGGAAGCTACTTAAGCTGCAATTTCAAAACGTTTGGCTTGGTCTCAAAAGATGAGCATTCTTTTGGTTCGGTATCCATATGTTGAAAAGTTCATAGCTAACAATGCCCAATACATCGAATAAAATTATATTGTACAAATGTTACAAAATAAAAACTAAAAATTTTAAAAAAATCCCGCATTTTTATGTCATATGCCCAATATATCCAAAATGTTCTATCGAAAATTCGTTTCTACACAAGATAGGAAAAAACTGTTATACTTTTTAATGGTTAGTGATAGAAAGGAAATATTGGTGCCGTTTTGCTAAGCTTAAAATGGCTTTTCATCGTGCATGTTTAAAAAAACTAAAATACTTTTTGTTTATGAGATTTGCGCCCCCTGTTGTGGGTTTTTGGAACAATTTTAAGGATTCAAAAAACATCAATTGTGTTAATTTTTGATTCAGAATCGACTGGTGAAATCAGATTTGCAATATATTCAACCGTTTTTGCTCTTCAGAAAAATGTGCTCAAAATGCAAGTCTTTAGGTTTACGACATTATTTTTATTTGCGCAAAAACCTTCAGAAAAATTATGATACCCGCAAATCAAATTTTTGAAATTAACTCTAATACATATATACATTTTACGTAATTGAAAACACAAAACAAAACTAAAATGGGATTTCAATTACGAAAACATAGAGAAATTACTCATAATAATTACACATACGAGTAATCATACTCATACTAATACACTTAGGTTTTTGACAACTGAGTTAGGTCTATGGCAGAAGAGTTTCCGCTCCATGGATATTTCTCTATGGTTGTTTATGTTTTCATATAGTTTTTTTTACTAATACATTCTCTTAGGTTTCTAACAACTGAGTTAGGCCTACAGCAGCAAAGTTTCCAATCTATGTGTATTTATCTATGGTAGTATTCAAAATTACTCTTTCACATATTCGGGTACCGTGTGAATACAACACCCTTGTGACAAATATTAACACATCGAATGTCTCGAAATTTTAACTAAAAGATGTTTCTAAATATAGATCAATTCACGTTAATTATTTAACACATATAATTTTATTCTACACTTTTATTTTATAAATTCTACATTTTTCATTTGCGAACCCACAAAGAATATATATTCTGGATCGTTATAGATAGCGAAGTCGATATAGCCACGTACGTTTGTCCGTCTGTATGTTGAAATCAACTTTCCGTAGCCCCCAAATAACTTAGAAACATGATTGATACATCAATATATCGGGAATTCTCTCGGCTCAGTTGCTATACAACATATTTTGTATCTACATATATCTGGATTACTAAGTCATTAATATAGACAGTATGGATATCCAATAATAGATATTTCAAACACCTTTGCAACGGCGTATATATGGCCAAAAAAGTCGGACCTACAATGGGTCAAAATCGGGAAAAATATTTTTTAACCCAAATTTTTTTTTAAAACAAAAAATTTTTTTTTTGTTATATATAATTTTTATTTTTTTAAATTAAAAAAAAAATTGCCTTAAAATTTTTTTCGCCAATAAATTAAAAAAAAAAATTTGTTTAGCCAAAAATTTTTATTTAAAAGTATAATTTTGTGAAGGGTATATACGATTCGGTACAGCCGAATATAGCTCTCTTACTTGTTTTTTATTAATTTTGAAATTTTTCTTTGTTTGTGGTAGAATTTAAACTATTAAACAGAGTTTCAATTTTCGTATTGAAAATCGTATAAAATTCAAACATTTTTTTAAAACAACACATATGTATATATTTTTGTTACTAACACAAATTTAGAGTTAGGTACTTTTTTACTAACACATGTATAGAGTTAGGTACTGCTGTTAAAGCGTCGTACTACTTGTATATACTTTGGTAGAAAATATTTGAAAATTTTGTTTTTGAGCACATGAATACTTGATTCAATGATGAAATAATTGAAACCAGTTAAATATGTGGTAAATATTTGAATTGAAATATTGAAATTGAATTAACTTTTCCTTCGCCGATATCACAATTGAACACAGTTTATGAAAATTATTTAAAACTTTTGAATTTATTTCAAATTTTGAATCAATTTTTTTTTTCATTTTGTTACTTAACACTTTAAAGCTTTAAGCCCTTTTGTATATTGTTTTAATTTTTTTATAATTTGTAAGCTGTTTGCTTTTCACATACCAATAATATTTTATTTATTTAATAATAAATTTAAAGCACTTGCGGCAAGCAACGAATTATAACTGAAATTTGAATAGCAAAACTTTTTAATATTTCATATATTTTTCTTATATAAAAATTACGCTTTATTTTGCATATATTACAAAGAAACCCTAGATTAATCATACAATTTTAGAGAAATCCCGAAATATAAATTGCGATTCATTAAAAGTATTAAATACTATTGTAGTAGTTATCAAAAAAATGTATTAAATATAAATTGTATAGAATATATTTTCCAAATGATTAATATTAAAATAAAAAAAATAAAAAAATTTATTAAAATGACACTTTCGTAATATGAATCATGTTGGGGATCATAATAACAATTCCTAAAGATCTGGCTGCAATAAAATTTGTTATTGTTTCTTTTCATGTTAAAAAGCCATTGTAAACAAGAAATGAAAAATTTTAAAATAAATAAAATATATTTGAATGTTGAAACAAAAAACAACAACAACAACAGCTAAATATTATTACCAAAACGCGATAAGAATGCAAATAAAAATTGAGTAAGTGAAGAAGAAGAAGAGTTTTATTTAACAGTAACTACAATATGATGAATCAAACTTTAAATAACTCATCATCATTAATATTAAAGATTTTCCAAGAAAAAGTGATGGCTTTAGGTCCGTTATATTTAACACAGGAAATGTTAGTAATCTATTCAATATTTACTCAAGGTAAATATTGCAGTATTTGCTGCCAATCGATATGGAATTCATTCATACACAAATAGTGACATTCACTTGTAGTGTCATCATTTTAACGAGTTTCGCTTACATTCGTATTGTGTGCAGCCGCATAGTCGTTTTTGTTCGGCCCCTGGTGGCTATGAAAGCCAACCACTGCTTTAAATTCCTTCTATAAATTTCTTGACTTTAACACCTGTTTTTCGCTTTTGGTGCTAACAAAAATATTCTTTTTATCTAAATATTCTTTTAGGCAATATGTTTTTGTTTGTCTGTTCGGTTCAGTTCAGTTCTGTTTTCCCCCCTTTATTTTCCAATGAATTTTTAACCTTGACCAAATTTTGTGTAGTGCATTAAAAAAAACTTAAAAATAATGTATAAAAACTATCATAAAGAAAGAAACACAAAACTAGTGAATAATAAAACTGGATAATAAAAAAAAAACTGACAAATTTACATAAAAATCATTTATTAAACAACAAATGTTGTACAAACCAAAAAAAAAATGCCATAAATTAAGCAAATTTTTGTTTATAGGCGCCAAATGATGAAAACAATCGAATAAAAACATTTTGTTTTTTATTAAATTGTTATTTTTTCACTTGAGTTATAATGAATTTTTTGCCAGCATGTGAAAACTAAAACCATCCGGTTTTAAATGGCTAGAATTTGAAAATTTCAAATAGTTTTTAATGAAAACTAAAAAAGCGGACAACAACAGAAAATAAAAACACTGATGAAAAACTAAACATTAGCAACAAAACAAACGGATATTGTTGCAAAGTGTCTGTCAGTTTTGTGGCAACAAATATGATTGAATGAATTTCATCAGCCACATAAAGTAGGTGCACGAATGAAATGCTAAACACAGACAAAACTTGAATTAACAAGCAAAGGGCTAACATTTTTCTAAACTAGTCTCTTTTCTATTTATACATTGAAATTTTATCTTTTTATTTTTACGACTTGATGTCATTGAAAGCTCCTTTTTCGATCGACGCAGAATGCTATCTGGTATTCGCTTCACTTCAGAACAAAGTATCCGAAATTGACTTGATTCGTTCTTGTCCTCAAAACGTGAGCAGTTCTTTTGGCTCGGAATCCATTTGTTGCCAGAAATATGGGATAAGGTCATAGCTAACAATGGGCCAATACTTTGAATAAATTAAATCGTTAAATTTACAAAAATTGGAAACTTTTAGTATCCATTTCAAAATCATAAGTTTATTAAACAATTTATGATAACTGGAAATGGATCTAAATAAGGCATACTAACGAAATAATAAACTGTAAACAAATTTTATTCGCGAATTTTATTTTTAAACTCGAGAATATACTAAAACTCTTATATTTCAAAGTTTAACCTTCGCTTTACCAAAGATTTTTTTATGTACATGGTTTACCAATACCCACCCGGGTGGTCTGCACTTCTATAAATATATGCGACGAAGTAAATTTTAAAAAATCGAAAAAACCTCATAAAAAGTTTAAAATGTTTCTATTTAATTCTATAGAACTGTAAAATTTGTTCAGTGAATATAAATTTCATTTAAATCGAAACAAAATTAAAAAAAATATTAAACCAATAAAAACGAAGTGGTCACCCGGGTGGGTATTGGCAAAGCGAAGGTTAATCCAAATATGATTTCATAACATGGACTTTTGAATTCTCATAAAATTTTTTTTTGCGAATTTTATTTTTAAATTCGTAAAACTCTTGAAAAGATCGATTGCTTTTGAAAAATTTTAATTTATTATAAGGTAGTCATTGTCTAAAGGTTACAAAATTAATTAAATTCTTAACTGATGTAAATTTGTTTTTAAACTAACAAATAAATAATTTTCATGAAATTAGTTTTAAAGAATTTTATTTTTTAATTTCCATAACCAAAAAAATGTATGACAATTCAAAATTCCTTGTTGTGAAATCATATTTGGATTAAATATTCAAATTTAAGAGTTTTATATTCTCGAGTTAAAAAATAAAATTCGCGAATTAAATTTTGTGTCCAGTTTATTATTACGTTAGTATGACAATGTATACATTACAAAAAATTTAATTTGATTAAGCGAATTAAATAATAAAATTCACAAGAACAAAAAATATAAGTTAATTTTTTAGTTTTTAGTTCATTGAAAATTAGAATTCTTTTATCTTTCATATTTGATTTATATTCAGGAGTCAATTTGTATTCGCGAATACAATTTGAGAATAATTTATAATTTCATTTAGCTTTATCTCATTGCCTACTTTACATTAAATTAAAATGCTTCCAAATCGTTTGATTTGTCCATTCGTTATAAATTATATGTTAATTATTTAGTTTTAAGTTTCAATTTGAAAAATAGAATTAGTTTTTTAATCGATAATCACAATGGAAAACTTTGTGTTATTACAATACTTAAAAATAAATTAAAATTCACAAAAACGTTTAAAGTGTTCCAATTACATTTTCGTTCGTTATTTTTGGGAGTTTAAAAATAAAATTCGCGAAAAAAATTCTATAACAACTCAATATTCCATGTTATGAAATCATATTTGGATTAAAATTAAATTTTAAGATTCTTATATTCGCGAGTTTAAAAATAAAATTTGCGAATAAAATTTTTGCGAGTTTAAAAATAAAATTCGTAAAACTGATTTCAGAGCTGAAAGCGTAAAAATAAAAAAATTTAAATGAAAATAAAATTCAAGAATAAAAATTTAATGATTTCAAAATATAAGCTTCTTGGGTTTGCTTTAACTGCATTACAAACATTTGACATGTGGTATCATTAGTTACTTTTCAAGAGTTTAAAAATAAAACTCGCAAAAACTTAACTTGTCAGAATTCTTAATTTTTTCTTCCGTTCACGTTTTAACGGCCAGCTAACAAAATAAATGGTTTATAAAAAAACAAATGTGCTCTAATTGAGAAAGAATTGATAATAAAAACAAGTTAGAGAGCTATATTCGGCTGTGCCGAATATTATATACCCTTCACCAAATTATACTTCAAAATTTATATTTTTTTCTAAGTAGTTATTTTAATTTTTATTTCTTTTTCGAATTTAAAAACAAATTTTTTTTAATTTTTTAAATTTTAAAAAAATAGTTTTTAAATTTTAAATTTTTTTTTAATTTTTAAATTTAAAAAAAAATAGTTTTTTTTTTTGAAAAAAAAATATCGGGTTAAACAATATTTTGTCCTATTTTGACCCATATACGCCATTGCAAAGGTCTTTGAAATATCTATCATTAGATATCCATATTGTCTATATTAATGACTAAGTAATCCAGATATAGATCAAAAATAGGACAAAAATCGAGGTTGTCCTGGTTTTTTCCTCATTTCTCAGCCATTTGTGGACTGATTTTGCTGATTTTAAATAGGAAACTTCTCGAAAGCATGTCTGACAGAATTATTAAAGATTTGGATCCTGAGGATATCTGGGGTCTTCAGAAAATTGATTTCAAAAAACAGACAGACGGACATGGCTTAATCGACTCCGCTATCTATAAGGATCCAGAATATATATACTTGATAGGGTCGGAAAATTATATTGTGGAAATTACAAACGGAATGACAACCTTACACAGAAATAATTATATTTCAATTCAAACATTTATCCCATATTGAACTGGTTTCAATTATTTCATAATTAAATCAAGTATTCATTTGCTCAAAAACTAAATTTCTTGATATTTTCTATTGAATTTTGAGTTTTGAATTTGATTATTTTGACAATTGAACATACAATTTTCGTATTTGTATTTGAAATGCAATCAATAACGAAAATTGTATATTCAATTGTCAAAATAATCAAATTCAAAACTCAAAATTCAATAGAAAATATCAAGAAATTTAGTTTTTGAGCAAATGAATACTTGATTTAATTATGAAATAATTGAAACCAGTTCAATATGTGACAAATATTTGAATTGAAACGGTTTAAGAAATAGTTTTTTCTGTGTATATATACCCTTCTCACGAAGGTGTGGGGTATAAAAATAATAAAATTCGCGAATAAAAATGTGAAAATTCTTATGAAACAAATCAAGACAATTATTTCGTTTCCACACTTTAACACATAAAAGCAAAAAAGTACAAAGACAATATGATAAACAAAACTATAAACTTCAGAATAAACTGTCAATATTTAAATTACAGCACATCTTTCAGTCTGCTCATAGCAAAAAAAAAAAAACAGAAAAAACTGATGAATTTGACATACAATGTATGTTTTAAATTTAGAGAAAAAGTGCTGATTTTGTTAAACAAAATTCTAAGTTAATCAGAATTTTAATGTTTAGCTAGAAAATACCATAGTAAATTTTTTGAAACTCAAAATATGTATTAAACAAACAAACATACAGTTCCAAAGAAACAGACCCATTATTATAAAAACTGTGGTAGAAGCTAAGCGAAATAAACTATAAATTGTATGAAAGATATAAAAATAAATTTTATTTATTTTGTTGTTACAACAAAGGACTGGGACTGACTGTTTACTAGCTGTTACTTGTGATTTGTCAGCAGCATTCTGTCGCTCTACCAACGAAATTTATGCGTAATGCAACATTTCATCGCAAAGTAATTGACCCACATTTCTTTGGTTGGTGGGGTGTTTGGTAACGACACATTCAACCATATCATACCAACCACCACATCATACAACAACATTTTCATTTACTATATTTTCAACCAAAATCCCAATAAAAAAAAACTCACATCAATAAATTTTTGTGTTTAACAAAAAAAAAAGCCAGAAATTATAATGAAAAAAAACAACCATTTATTTACATACATAAATAATTTTAACATCAATATTTATTTTCCTCATATGTACAATGTACATATGCATAAATAACATGTGGAAAATATATATGAAACAACAAAAAATCTCAATAAAATATTGTTTTAAATTCGTTTGCCTGATGATATGAATGAGTATTTATACAAATATGAACAGTAAACAATAATTGTTTTTTTTTTTTTGTAAAATACATATCCACAAAAATAATAATTAAATTGCAAATGTATTGTTGAATTTAATTAATAATAATAAAAATCATAAAAGTTTTGTGGTGTTTTTATAAAAGCATAAAATGGCAAAAATAAATTACACAAAGCTACAGCTAAGAGTGAAAATTTTAAAATTTTATCAAAATTCAAAATCCACCCAAATCCCTCGAATTTGGGTGGATTTTGAATTTAGTTTCTAGAATTCAAAATAAAATTCGCTAAAATAATTTTCTTGACAATACATATTTAACTTTTTTGTTCATGATATATTTTAATGAGATTTATATTCGAGAGTTTAAAAATAAAATTCGCGAATAAAAATTTCACGACAGTTTGTTTTATTTCATTGTCTAATATACGTTAAATTCACCCAAATCTAATTCCATGACAATTCTTTAGTCGTTATTTTTGGTGAAAAAGAGCATTATGAAATCATATTTGAAATCAACATTGAAATTTATGGAATTTATTCGCGAGTTTAAAAATTAATATCGCGAATTAAATTTCTGTGTCAAGTTATTATTTCTTGGAATTTAGTTAGCTTTCTCTCGTTCTGTACTTTGTTCGAGTTGCTCAAGTTTTATATCCTTTTGTTATAAAATTTACTTCCAAGAATTTTTAAAAAAAAAATTCACTTAAATAAATTTCATGAACATTTTTAATAGTTAGTTCGTGGCAAATTAGAAATCTTCAAACATTCATATTATCAAATCATATTTGTATTAAACATCTTAATTTAAGACACTTATATTCGCGAGTTTAAAATAAAATTGGCGAATAAAAATTTCACAGTTTGCTTTATCTCATTTCCTACATTACAATAAATTAAAATTCACCCAAATCGTGCGATTTATCTCCGATCGTTACAAAATTTAGTTACGGGAATAAAAAAATAAAATTCGCTTAAACTAATTTCTTGAAAATTATTTATTATATTCATACTATCAAATAATGCTTGTAATAAACATTATGAGATTTAAAAATAAAATTCCCTAGTTCAAAAATTAAAGTCGCGAATAAAAATTTCACGACTGTTTGCTTTATCTCATTTCCTATTGGGTGTATAACTTAAAAATGCGAGGGTTTTTTTTAATGTTTAGCTTTTATTTTGAAACATTTGTACAATATACATAAATGTATTGAAAGTATTATCAATTGTTACCGATACAAAAGAACTGCTCATCTCAGAACGAATCAAGCCAATTTCAGATACTGTGTTCTGAAGTGAAGAGTACCTCAGAGAGAGAGCGATGTGCATCGATCGAAACAAATAGTAGTCAGAAGGTGCAAGGGCTAGACTATAAGGCGGATGAGGCAATACATAGCTTTTAACAGGTATTGCAACATGTGGCCGAGCGTTGTCATGATGGAATATTACGTTTTCATGTCTGGCCGCATATTCTGGGCGTTTTTCGACCAATGCTCTCTTCAGTTCGGTTCAGTTGCGTTCAGTACAATTTTCCAGTAATGGTTTGATCAGATTTCGGCAGCATATAATAGATAGGACACTTTTGCTCCTACCAAGTATAGAGAATTACATGAGCATCATGGAGATTGGGCTTTGTTGTCGATTCGGCTGGTTGGCCGGGCTTCACATACGATCTTTTACGCTTGGGGTTATTGTAATGGATCCATTTTTCATCGCAAGTAATGATTTGGGGCAAAAATTATTTTCTTTTATAGACATACAAAATCGTCTTTCAAGGACTCTCAACTTCAATTCGTATGGTACCCTGCTTTTGATACGTGACTTTTTGAATGAAACACTGGTTTTAGGATAAAGAATCATTTTATTTTTCAATATTGTCTCCATAGAGCTCTATACTCTTTGTCCAACGTTTCTCTAATTTGTTTATACCTTCAAAAATAGACGATTTGTTGAGGTCATCCAAAATAGATATTTGTTTGGGAGATGATTTCATCGTTGTAATCAAATCTCTTTCCTCCAAGCTATTTTATCAGGTTTGAAACAAAGAAATAGTCACTCGGAAAATAAATGCGGAAAATACAGCGGATGAGGGATTAATTCGTAGCCTAATTCATGGATTTTTGCCATCTGTGCATCCTTGGATTGTCCTGGTGAAAAATAAATTTTATCTTGTCCAAATGTGGTCGGTTTCTTTTCAAATCCATACTATTCGCCATTGATTGTTTTACCCTTTTGAAGGTAGTCAATGTGGATTATACTTTGTTGATTCTCCCGAGAAACCCACTGAAATTTGGTCTCTAATGTGTTGTGGTGGACCCACTGTTACGAAACAACGCCAAACACTCCTGCGAAGTTGTCCCACGATTGCATTTGTGGTCGATTGTAAGCCAACGCCGCTTGCATGTTGCCGAAAGCTTTCTTATACCAAAGTACTCATTCAAAATTGAAACCACTCAGCCATTTGAGATGGATATGGCTTCCACAATCTCCTGCACTTTCAATTTCCGATCGGCCAAATTTTTTCAATTGTTTCGATAGTAGAGACCTCAACTGGGCGTACAGCATCTTCCGTGCTTGTACGGCCACAACGAAATTCAATAAACCACTTTTTTACCATTGAAATTGATGGTGCTGAGTTTACATAGTATTTATTAAGCTTAGCCTTGGATTGAGTTATGGTTTTTTTAAATTTTTCTCCTCAAGTCACGCGGTAGACTGCTATCGATGGCTGTCAAACACACACTAAACAAGTAAGAAATTATGGTCGGTCAAGCCCGACCATATAATACCCTACACTAAGTAGAAGAGCAAAAACTTTTTTCTTTTAAAATTTCAATAATTTATATTTTTGAATGATTTTCGGAAGTGGGCCTTATATGGGGGCTATGACCAATTATGGACCGATCACCATGAAATTAGGTCGTGTGATTTATGTCTATATTAAAGTTAACTATGTTGAATTTTGTGTGTATACCAACATTTTTAAGCGATTTGTGCACGTTAAAGTGATTTTCTTAAGAGGGTCTATATGGGAGCTATGACTAATTATGGACCGATCGTAACAAAATTTGGTGACATTAATTTTGTATATATAAAACTTATTTGGAGCGGAATTTGTGGAGATACATTTATAAATTAATCATTTATGACCGATAAAGTCCAATTTCGGAAGGACATTTGTATGGGGGCTAGGTGAAATAATGGACCGATTTAAGCCAGTTTCAATAGGCTTTGTCCTTGGGCCGAAAAAATAATATGTACCAAATTTGATCGAAATATCTTCAAAATTGCGACCTGTACTCTGCGCACAAGGTTTACATGGACAGCCTGCCGACCAGCCAGTCAGCCAGACGGACGGACATCGTTTAATCGACTCAGAAAGTGATTCTAAGTCGATCGGTAGACTTTAAGGTGGGTGTTAGACTAATATTTTTGGGCGTTACAAACATCTGCACAAACGCATAATACCCTCCCCACTATGGGGGTGTAGGGTATAATGACGCAGCTTGTTGACAGAAGTCAACTGACAGGTGCCTATTAACAGGAGCAGTGTTGGCCTATCAGTTAAGGGCCAGGAAATTCAAAAAGTCACGGACTTATTGACCCGCCCTCGTACTTTTAATTCTTTACATGACCATTCATGATTTTCTGGGAATTTCCCTTTAAATTGTTAAAGTAAAATGGCCCATTACTGCTTTTATTTATTATTTGAATGAAAATTATAATTTCATTATTGATATGAAAAAAATATTGATTGATTTGCTTTAATTAATTGAAAAATTTATTCAAAGCCAACAATCAATGCAAGCCAGGGAGTGCTTAAATATTTAGAGCCCAAAATAATTTCCAAAAACAGAAAAAATTAAAGATATAAATCAAAGTTTTTAGCTGGGTGTGGTGTCCCCTTATAAACAAAATAAAAAAACAACAGTCAAACAAATAATAAATAAATAAAATTGTAAGCACATTTTTATTCAATGAACATTTTTTTATTTAAAACTATTTGTTGATTTTTTGGATTACAATTTTTTTTTTTGTAAAGTAAACAAACCCGAAAAAAAATACAAATGTCTACCGATGACCTACAAAAATTTTTGAAACAAAAAAGTGCGTTCACACATTTTAAATGTAATCATTCTGTTTGTGTTTTATTTATTTATTGCCGTTCACAAAGTATCGGTTTAAAAAGGGTTGTGGTCAGTTTTTAACGAGCAGCATTTCGCTGTAAATAAAATGTTCCTTTTGTTTATGTACTGGCTTTAATTTGGATGTCTATATAACAAGTTGAAATACAATTAATTACAAAATAAACTAATTTATTGTAGGTTTTTTTTCTTAACACTTTCCGAACCTTATAGCTTGAGAACAAATTCTGTATATTAAAGAAAATATTCTATAAAATATGTTTGCAAGAGTCATAAATAAATAAAATTTTGCCAAAGATTTTCAAACCCCAGTCTTGTAGTTGTTTGCAGTAATTTAATGGAATTTTTGTAGGATTTTTCCCATAATTATTTATGCGTTTTAATTATGTTGGCAGCTAACAACTTAAAGGGTTAATTACTCATCATTATAGCAACAAACACTCAACTACACAACTGCTGCAAGTTGGTACTACGCTTTTTTATTATGATAAAAAAATTTATTTTTTTTTAAATCTAGAGTAGCAAAAAAAAGTCTTATTCATATAGAAAACTCTAGTTCTCGTACAATAAAACTGCGTTGATGCGCTGTTCCCTTTTTAATTAAAGCGCAACGCCAGCTTATATTTGACTCATACATATCCCAGCTGTTTTGCAAGTGGTCAATGTAGCCCACCAATGCATGATCACTTGGTTGACTCGAATTTATATCTTTTCGGGTAATTTTGACACGTATGTGCTCTTTGTAGAGCACAGGGAAGTCAATTGGTTACTTTTTATATCCCAGGTAATCTAGCATGAAGTCAATTGTCACTTTGGTGTCTCTAAGTAATCTAGGATGTAGTCACTTTAAACTTTGATGTTGTATTGTTCTTTTACCCAACAGAAGTAATCTTTGCTGACTCTGATTTATATATTTCGGGTCATTTGGCACGTATGTGCTCTTTGTAGTCAATTGGATACTTTTTATATCCCAGGTAATCTAGCGTGTAGTCAATTGTCAGTTTAGTGTCTCTAAGTGTGGTAAGGCGTAGTTACTTTAAACTTTGATGTTGTACTGCTGTTTAGAAAGTATTTTTTACCCACCAGAAGCAATATATTGGAGAGTCAATTGTCACTTTTTGGTACCGGTTATTTATTTGACTATCCTATTGTAGCTGGTATGTATATGGAAGATTGCTACCATTTCAGTAAGCTTATAGTGGTCGGATGATGGTTTGTTGGCAAGAAACCGATTATTGGAGTGTCTCTTTGTAACTACATAATACGTGAGTCCCCTGAGTGTCTTTGTAGCTAGTATTGAGTACTAGAAGATGTATTTTTGACCGACTATTTGGGTTCAATTAGTAACCGGTATGTGAATCCATTGCTTTATCTAATATAGACCAGCTATTACAGTCTCTTTTTGTAGTTTATGTAGACAATTATAGCTAGTAGCTAATTATGTAACCAGCAGTCACCCAAAATGATGGAACTAGTCACCCAGAACTGCTGGTTTATTCATGTAATACACAAACCTACATCCACATTCACATACATTTATATAAAAACTATTAAGAAAAAACAGAAAATTGTAATGATGATGAAACTTTATTTTACATTTTAAACAAGTACAAGTTGATTCTTTCTTTCAGTTTTATAGTCGTATGTTCACTGTATAAATGCATAGTTTTTTTATGTTTACACTACTCTACACTGTAAGTTGATAATTTAACAAGCACAGCATAATCATATTGCACTCACAAAGTATTTACATGGGTTAGGGGAAGGTAACCCAATTAGTAAATGGCATTGTAAACTTGCAAGAACTTATAAAAGAAAGCTTTATTAATTAAGTTTCATGCACGCTTTACTATGAAATGAGAATGAAATATACACATGCTGAAAGCTAATCAATAAACACTAATATATAATATTAGCACAAATATTCTAAACTAATGCTACGTAATGGTGGCAGTTTTAACTAGTCATGCTAATCAGTAATTAAGCATGTCCTTGCCAAAGTTTTACTGTATAAACTAAGAGTTTTCTCTTTTACAACCTATGTTTAAATATAGAGTAGAGACAACTACAAAGAGTAGAGACTTTAAATGAGAACATTTTAAAATTCAAATGGGACTCGAACCTCATGCTTTGTTGAAAGCTAGCTTGATGACAAAATTAAATGTCAGGCTAATAATCTGAAATTTATTTATTAGTCATCTGCATCAATATACATACGAACAATTATCACGCAGAGAAAAAATATAGTTGGACATGGTTACTGTAACCATTTCAATATTGTTACAAGTTTTTTAACAATATTATAGTCACAGTAACCATTTACATGATTGTGGTAACCATAATATGGTTAACTTACGATTCACATGATTGTCTCAACCATATATATGGTTACAGTAAACATATATATGTTTGTGACAACCATTCATATGATGAAGGACTTATCATATTATGTTACTCTCGGCTTAAGGCTCATCATAATCTGAGAACAACATATTATGATAAAATTATTCATCATAAATATGGTTGCCAGAAACATATATTTGTTTACTGTAACCATATATATGGTTGATACAATCATGTGAATCGTAAATTAACCATATTATGGTTACCACAATCATGTAAATGGTTACTGTGACTATAATATTGTTAAAAATCTTGTAACACTATATAAACGGTTACAGTAACCATGCCCAATTATATTTTTTCTCTGCGTGATAATGGAACAGAATCAAACTATTTTGCATATAAATCTGCCTTTTCTAACTGGATAAACCGATTGACATGAGTTTCGCATATACGTAGCAGAGACGTATTCGAATTTAAATTCAGAAGATAGACACCACAACTCCCTTAGGAGATGCGTTGTGGGGTTTCAAATTAAAAGTTAAAAAAAATATATAAAACAAGTAAGTAAGTAAACCCTACACTAAGTAAAAGAGCAAAACAAATTTTTCTTTTAAAATTTCAATAATTTATATTTTTGAGTGATTTTCGGAAGTGGGGTTATATGGGGGCTATGACCAATTATGGACCGATCACCATGAAATTAGGTCGTGTGATTTATGTCTATATTAAAGTTAACTATGTTGAATTTTGTGTGTTTACCAACATTTTTAAGCGATTTATGCACGTTAAAGTGATTTTCGGAAGCGAGTCTATATGGGAGCTCTGACTAATTATGGACCGATCGTAACAAAATTTGGTGACATGAATTTTGTGTATATAAAACTTATTTGGAGCGGAATTTTTGGAGATACATATATAAATTAAACATTTATGACCGATAAAGTCCAATTTCGGGAGGACATTTGTATGGGGGCTAGGTGAAATAGTGGACCGATTTCAGCCAGTTTCAATACGCTTGGTCCTTGAGCCGAAAAAATAATATGTACCAAATTTGATCGAAATATCTTAAAAATTGCGACCTGTACTCTGCGCACAAGGTTTACATGGACAGCCAGCCAGCCAGCCGACCAGACGGACGGACGGACATCGCTTAATCGACTCAGAAAGTGATTCTAAGTCGATCGGTATACTTTAAGGTGGGTGTTAGACTAATATTTTTGGGCGTTACAAACATCTGCACAAACGCATAATACCCTCCCCACTATGGTGGTGTAGGGTATAAAAATCATGCTTGCACCTGGTATTATCTGCTATAGTATTTGAAAAATTCAAATTTCGTAATCTCAATATGCATACTTTGATGTTTTCGCACTCAATTTTGACCGATGACATTTATGTTTTCCCGTTAGTTATACAATAAATAAAAAAAGAAAATGATATGAAAAAAGCTTCAAAACAATATATTTTAGGAGTCTAAACAGAAACGATTTTAAATTTGACACGGAAGACAAAGATCGCCCAGGTCAGCCAAAAAAGTTTGAAGACCAAGAATTAGAGGCATTACTCCATGAAGATTGTTGTAAAACTCAACAAGAGCTTGCAGAATCATTGGCAGCTACTCAAGCAGCAATTTCAAAACGTTTGCGAGCTGCTGGATTCATTCAAAAGCAGGGAAATTTGGTACGATACGAATTGAAGCTGATAGACCTTGAAAGACGATTTTGCATGTCCAAAATGATGCTTGAACGCTATAAAAGAAATTAATTTTTGCACCGAATCATAATATGGAATGAAAAATAGCGCTCGGACACATATTATAATACCTGCTGAAAATATTTTAGAATGAATTGGTTGGGAAATATTGCCTCATCCGCTTGTTTCGATCGATGCATAAAACTCTCTCTGGGATACTGTTCACTTTGGAACAGAGTATCAAAATATGAGCAGTTATTTTGGCTCGGAATCCATATACATACTAAAAATAGGATGCCCCGATAGTCCAGTCGATAGTGTGCTGGACTATTAATCCGAGGGTTGCGGGTTCGATTCCCGTCAGAGACTCTGGGTGTATCTGCAGATAAGCAAAGCGCTTCGCAGTTTGTGTTTGTTTAAAAAAAAGCTAAAAATTTAGAGGTGGCGTTTGTACCCCCCCTAACATATGATTTTTATGATTCGTTAAATTTCAATTAAATAGTAAATGAGTGTGAGTAATTAGTAAGTTTTGACTTTTTGTCAGTGTAAACAACACAAACTCTTAAACTTTACATCATTTTAAGATTACGTACATACCTTTGTATAAATTAGAAAATTATCTGAAATGAAAACAAAACAAAAAAAAATTATTAGTTTAGAAGAAAATTAAATTGAAAATCTTCAAATACAATTTTAAAATACTACACTCCTTCTAGGCTATACTTCCTTTTTAAGCATAAGGAAAAATCTTTTTCATTTTGAAAATTGGGGACAAGAGGAGTCTTGAGAGGTTAGTTAGGCATATTAAAAGATTCAAAACAATAACATTAAAACCAAACATCATCAACAACTAACCAACTACTTAGGAACGAACGACCAACAGTTGTTTATGCGTTTGTTTACAAGAAGTTGATTTTCAAAATTAACAAACAGTTTAGGTTTGTTGCTAAATGTTTTCCATTCAATACCCTATAAATTAATCCGCTTTAAACGTACAACATGCAACATTAAGGAATTCTCACACTTCACAAGTTTACACCCTCTCTCTGTCTCTCTCTCCCTGCTTCATTATCGTGTTAGCACGACACTCATTCCTTTAAAAACAATTTGATGTGGTCAATTGCTGGGAGGGCGATTAATTGTATTTCATAAAACTTAATTTTGTATTTAATTGTATTTACAAGCTTTCACACAAAAACTCTCCAATAAAACGATATGTAAGTAAGTGGTGATTGACCAGGAAGAGGGGGAAGGGTAGGTTAAATAGCTAGCATTTTAATTGATTTGCCTAAAAGTGATTTGGAAAAAAGTAAAACCTAAAAGGGGGAGTAAGATTTATATAATTGAAGGACATAATATAAATATACATATATTGCATAATAATTGAAACAATAAATACTAAGTGGAAACATACAAGTATTCAATTGTAGATTAGACTGCTTCAAAAAGTTATTGAAGAATTAGGAGTTATTAACCCTTGGAGTAAGGAAATCGTACTAATTGTAAAACTTTTCCTTGACTAGTTCAAAGGTCAAATGTTTAAATAGTTGTTTACTTTTCTTAAAAACATAAAGAAATATGTTGATATATCATCAGCCAATTATCTTCTAAAGTTTATATTTTAAATTAGAATCGTAACTAATCATATAAAACCCTTAAATGTTATTGGGTCCAAAATGACCCCAACAGTTTATAAAAAAAAATTGCTAAGCTTTAACTGTTGTTGGGTTCAAAAGGTCAAATGTTGGAATATATTAAATATTTTGATGAAACTTTATAAAAGTATTTCGTAACTTGCTGTTATATTGGTTGTATGACTTAAAAATGCGGAATTTTTTCAAACTTTTTAACTTTTATTTTGAAACATTTGTACAATATAAATTTATTCACAGTTTCCCATCTTTCTGGCAACATATGGATTCCGAACCAAACGAACTGCTCGTCTTTTGAGGTCAAGAACGAATCAAGCCAATTTCGGATACTCTGTTCCAAAGTAAAGAGTATTCCAGAGACAGCGTTCGGCATGGATCGAAACAAATAGGAGTCGGACGGGCAAGGTAAAACGGCAAAACGTCCCAATCACTTTCTAACAGGTATTGCAACATGTGGTAGAGCGTTTCCATGATGGAATATTACAGTTTCACGTCAGGCATTATATTCTGGGCGTTTTTCGGCCAATGCTCGCTTCAAACGAATCATTTTCGTTCGGTACAGGTTCCATGTGATGGTCTGGCCAGATTTCAGCAGCTCATAATAGCTAGAATACTTTTGCTCTCACCAAATACAGAATGTTACCTTAGCGCCATGGATATTTGGCTTTGGTGTCGATTCGGCTGGTTGGCCAGGCCTCACATACGATCTCTTACGCTTCGTGTTATCGTAATGGATGTATTTTTAATAGCAAATAATGATTCGGTGCAAAAATTACTTTCTTTTATAGCTTTCAAGCATCACTTCGGTTATGCAAAATCGTCTTTCAAGGTCTCTCGGCTTGAAATCGTTTGGTACCCAATTTCCCTGCTTTTAGATGAATCCTTTTGCTGGCCGCATATTCTGAGCGTTTTTCGGATAAATCTTCCTTCAAACGAAACATCTGTTGCGTTCGGTACAGGTTCCCTGTGATGGTCTAGCCAGATTTCAGTAGCTCATAATAGACAGGACCCTTTTGCTACCACCAACCAGCCGAATCCTCACCAAAGTCAAATATCCATGGTGAGGATTCGGCTGGTTGGCAGGGCTTCACGTACGACCTCTTAAGCATCGGGTTATCGTAATGGATCCATTTTTCATCGCAAGTAATGATTCGTTGTAAAAATGAATTTCTTTTATAGCGTTCAAGCATCATTTCGGACATGCAAAATCGTCTTTCAAGGTGTCTCGTCTTCAATTCGTTTGGTACCTAATTTCCCTGCTTTTAGATGAATCCTTATGCTCGCAAACATTTAAAAATTGCTGCTTGAGTAGCTCCCAATAATTTTACAAGTTCTTGTGGAGTTTGACAACAATCTTCATGGACTAATGCCTCCAATTCTTGGTCTTCAAACATTTTTGGCAGACCTAGGCGATCTTTGCCTTCCGTGTCAAAATCACTACATCTGAATCGCATAAAACAATCTCGCGCACATTGAAAAATAAGCTTCGGTGAGCAATCGGTATGCTTCAGCGCACTTTTTTTTCAAATTAAAGAAGTAAAGCAAAACTTCCCGCATATGACGCATTGTTGGCACAAAATTCGACATCTTCGAAGCAAAAAAAACTTTGTTGTTTACACTTTAATGTTCAATTCTTGAATTTTCATCTAAGCCTCTTTAAAAAATACAAAATATGTTGCTACATTTTCATTAAAAATCTATTAGATTTGAAAATCTATCCATTGTTGCAACATTTGAGAATATAAATGGGCTTTTAAATAAATTAAATCAGTCCAATATTTTCAATAACCCGATATGGTTTAACTTCAAAGATATACTTTTCTGAAGCAGTCTATTGTATTTGCACTAATTAAGGCAGGCAGCTTGCTGAATATTTGTGCTTGTAATTACAAATATTTAAATAATCTCATTATAATTAAATAATGAAACTAAGTGTTTTAAAAGGATTTAAATTAGTGGTAAAATTATTTGCAAAAAAACATATTTTGGAATGTGTAATTACAGCTAATTAGAATAGTATTAAGTTTTACGCTTGAAAGCTTCTTAAAAGTCGCCAATTATTATATTTTTTTAAACATTTCTTAAGAATTCCATTAAGCTAAAGCGACAAATTACTCACCTTGATTTAAAATTTGAAAAATACTCTAAAAATTTAACGAAGAGAAATAGAGAAAAACTCACGACATATGATTTATAACCTTCATTCACATGTGTAAATTGGTCATTTCTAGAATATTCCGGATTCTTATAGAGTAAATTAAGCGATGTCCATTTGATTTTTTGTTGGTTAATAGATAAATCTAAGATCTTCGGAAAATCTATATCAACCATCCAGCGATCAGATGGACATAGCTTAATTGACTTTATAAGAATCCGGAATATTCTAGAAATTGCCAACTTATACATATGTAAATGAAGGTTATAAATCATCTGTCGTGAGTTTTTCAATATTTTTCTTTCTTCAAATCTGGTAAATATTGAGATTCCACAACTATAACAACTTGCAACAGCCATATAAATGGATTTATTTTTTCCAACTTAAAATTCTTTAGAATTTTGGTAAAAAAAAAACCATAAACATTTTTTGAGGTTATTTCGCATATACCACATGTTGAACTAATTAAGCATTGAAAATTGTAGTGCTCTGTGTTGTGTCTCTGCAGTTAGGATTCAATTCATTAGGTTCAACAACAACTCAAAACAGTAGTTTTCAGAGTATAGGAGGGATATAGGAGGCTATCAGAACAACCATCAACATCATCATCATCACATGTTATAGAGAAGTTTAGTTCTGTTTTATATTTTTCATTTTTGTTTTTGTAAGTTTTTCTAGATAAATAAATTGACTTTAATTCTGGGAAAAAACTACAATTTTTGTTTGGTTTTTTATTGGCTTCATTTATTTTATGTTCTAAAATCGAATGGTAAAAAAAAAAAAAAAAAAAACTTGAAAGACTAAAGGAAAAAATACATAATAGAGCCAGTATACAGCTCCATGCCATATGTTGGCAAATGTGTTAATTGATGAAAATTGAAAATATTTTACAATTTTATATTCCATGGTCTTGAATAACAAAAAGCCAGTGCAAAAATGAGAAAACAAATATAAATAGTAGAAGAAATTGTAATAGAATTTTAATTTAAAAGGGATTTTTTATACAGACACTATAGAATTACTTAGATATATAATTGCAGGGTATTTAAACAAACTTATTTAAAGCTTTTTCAGTCATTTAATTATATCAATTTAAAATTGAAACTGTAATAATAACTTAGTATTATCGTGCAAAGCAGTGGTTGGCTGTCATAAACTATAGGGAGCTTAAATTATAGGTTATTTACCTTTAAGTAATACGAAGGTCAACATAGTTCATTTAAATTTAGAAATAAAAGAAAGAAACAGCTGTAATGTCATGCATATTCCAAGTTCTCTTTGTGTCAACCACTGCTTAGTGGGGCAGAATCAAAATTTTTTGGAAATAAATCGACGCGGGCATATCCCAGGAGTATTCGAGTTTAAGTTATTAAAATGGGCCCAACAAATGATACAGGGGCGGCGCTATGGGGACTCAAAGTTGACTACCTTCGACATGTAAAATTTTTAAACACCCGAATTCAAAGATTTTTTACATTTTTGGATAGCGCTCGGCTAGGTCTTGAAAAAACATGCTTGGGTGTCCTATTTATCTCTTACAAATTCCGAGTTATAGGCATTTAAAACTTGAAAATTTTTCCATACCTTGGTCCACCTTTTTAAAAATATAGGACATACTTTTGGACCGAATGGACTCGAATTTTTTTCTTTAGTTAGACACTTAAATTATCAAAATCACACAAAAGATTTCAAAGCAATTTCGATTATGGATCAAAAAATAAACCATTTCCAATTTAAAAATTCCAAAAATAGTAAATGACTTAAAAAAACTTTCTTTAAGAACATAAAACAATTTATGTGTGTGAAGATAAATTCGTATTTAACTAGTAGAGACACAAACCACATTTTGTAACAGAGCTTATTTTGCAGTTAACAGTGCACTGTTATGCATTTAACAGAGATAGTATTTAAGAGGTATTATATTTAGGAGGCTAATACAGGAGAATGGAACCAAGTCCATTACCAAAACTATATTGAAGTGGTACTCCATGAGGTCTGTAATAATGAAATATTTAAAATATTTATAGAATTTACAAATTTGGATGTCTGTTTCGAAAACAAATTCTTTAGAGGATCATTGGTAAAAATGGCCATTTTTGGAATGGTACAAGTAACACACTATATACGTTTGGTAGTCCAAGGGGTGCCTAATGATGCACTATTAGTGGGATAGCTGAAATAATTTTGGGATTTGAGAAAATTGACTTTCCAAAAAATATGATTTTGAAAAATTCTTTGGAGGATCGTAAGTAAAAATGGTCATTTTTGGAATGGTACACGTAACACACTACATAGCTTTGGTAGTCCAAGGGTTCCCTAATGATGCAGTATTAGTGGGAAAGCTGAACTAATTTTGGGATTTGAGAAAATTGACTTTCAAAAAAATAAGATTTTGAAAAATTCTTTAGAGGATCGTAAGTAAAAATGGCCATTTTTGGAATGGTACACGTAACACACTATATAGGATTGGTAGTCCAAGGGGTGTCTAATGATGCACTATTAGTGGGATAGCTGAACTAATTTTGGGATTTGAGAATATTGACTTTAAAAAAAATATGATTTTTAAAAATTCTTTAGAGGATCATTGGTAAAAATGGCCATTTTTGGAATGGTACACGTAACACACTATATAGGTTTGGTAGTCCAAGGGGTTCCTAATGATGTACTATTAGTGGGATAGCTGAACTAATTTTGGGATTTGAGAAAATTGACTTTCAAAAAAATATGATTTTGAAAAATTCTTTGGAGGATCGTAAGTAAAAATGGCCATTTTTGGAATGGTACACGTAACACACTATATAGGTTTGGTAGTCCAAGAGGTCTCTAATGATGCACTAGTAGTGGGATAGCTGAACTAATTTTGTGATTTGAGAAAATTGCCTTTCAAAAAAATATGATTTTGAAAAATTCTTTGGAGGATCGTAAGTAAAAATGGCCATTTTTGGAATGGTACACGTAACACACTATATAGGTTTGGTAGTCCAAAAGGTCTCTAATGATGCAGTATTAGTGGGAATGCTGAACTAATTTTGGGATTTGAGAAAATTGACTTTCAAAAAAATATGATTTTTGGATAAATTCTTAAGAGGATCATTGGTAAAAATTACCATTTTTGGAATGGTACACGTGACACACTATATAGGTTTGGTAGTCCAAGGGGTGGCTAATGATGCACTATTAGTGGGATAGCTGAACTAATTTTGGGATTTGAGAAAATTTACTCCTCCAAAGAATTTTTCAAAATCATATTTTTTTGAAAGGCAATTTTCTCAAATCACAAAATTAGTTCAGCTATCCCACTACTAGTGCATCATTAGAGACCTCTTGGACTACCAAACGTATATAGTGTGTTACTTGTACCATTCCAAAAATGGCCATTTTTACCAATGATCCTCTAAAGAATTTGTTTTCGAAACAGACATCCAAATTTGTAAATTCTATAAATATTTTAGATATTTCATTATTACAGACCTCATGGAGTACCACTTCAATATAGTTTTGGTCATGGACTTGGTTCCATTCTCCTGTATTAGCCTCCTAAATATAATACCTCTTAAATACTATCTCTGTTAAATGCATAACAGTGCACTGTTAACTGCAAAATAAGCTCTGTTAAAAAATGTGGTTTGCGTCTCTACTAATTAAATACGAATTTATCTTCACACACATAAACAATTTTATGTTTTTCTGTAAGGCATCTTTACGGAGAATATTTTATTATAGAAAACATATCCTATTTTTAGAATATGTCGCCTCTACGCCCTTCGGAATTCGACCTATTTTTGATTAAAATTTCAACTTTGGGCCATATGTTCTAAAATCCCATAGCTGGGATCAGAAAACAAAATGCAGCTTTGAAAACCTTGGTGTGTTCCCCATTTATCCCCAACGTATTTTCCCAGAGCCGAAAGAAATGTGGACCCATTGGGCAAAATTGTAAAAAATATAATTTTTGGAATTTTCGCTTCAATTTATAGGAATTACAGGATTGCCTTTGACCTTTTGAAAAGTTTTTTTACACATTGTTATTTAGAATGACAAATTTAAAAAAACATTGAAAATTTCATTGAGTTTTGTTAATAAATAAAGATTGTGTTGCATTTTACATATTTATTGAGTTTCTAAAACTAAAATTTGTATCAAAATTTTAATAGAATTGCAAATTTTAGGAACAATTTGAGCCACATTTATTCCGTTCTAATTTTTTTTGTTTTGATAAAATAATTTTTGGTCTTAAAAAAAATTTCCAGTAATATCTCAATTAGATTCAAAAATATGCCACTTTAAAACTCCGTCCTTGAAAAATATTGCTCTATTTCATATTTTAGTATAAAAAAAGAAAATTTATAAAATTGTCTTATTATTTTATTAAATTCTATGAACTTTAAACTTTGTTTGGCCCTGAAGACCATTCATACCAAATATTATTGAATTTAGAAGAGTAAAAGTTCAAAAATTTATTTCTTTTATCAAAATTGTCGGTTTGTTTTGACTCTATAAAGATATTGATATGGGAAGTTTTTTTTATATTTTTGTTACAAAAAAATATATGATTAATATTTACAGTGTATTAACTCTTCTTTAGCTTTTTCTAATCTATTGGAAAAAAGGGCACATGTGCGTGCCAATGTAAATGAAATTGTTGTGTAAAAAAAAAAAAATTTCAACAAAAAAACTCTAACGCAGAAAAACATTTGAAGCTGTCATTTATTAACGCATCTGTTAAATTCATTCATTCATTGAGAAAAACAAAAAAATATTAAAACAACACAAACAAATTTCAAAAAAAAAACCGTGCCCCAATCATAATTTTTTTCAACAAAATAAATACATACGACCACATGTTTAGACATAAATGGCATGAATATTTGTTTCGTTTACATTGCAACTCACACCAACAAAATCATCATCTCTTTAAGCCCTCTTACCCCAACTCTTCCCCCTTTTTTTAAACAATAAACTACGAACGTTAAATGCTCTACCCTTTTGAACAGCATTCTTTGAACATAATTGCTGCAAACACAGACCTGAAGATCGGGTTTTCAATAAATATCTGGTATGAGTTGTTTCTCTCTTCTCTCTTTGAACTCGGAGGGTTTTTCTTTAAAATGTTCAGTTTTGCTGTACGTTTACGGTTGTAAGTAATTTGGGTGGCTGTTGCTCGTCAGAGCTGGTTAACAATTATTAAAGAGGTTTGTTTCTCGAAGTCATCTTCTGGCGTTAAATTGCGTACTCATCGGAAGTACAAATATTTATGGAATACAGAACAGGAATAATAACAGCATTTCACCCATAACTTTAAAAGGAAAAGGAACCACAAAGTCGATTATATTCAGGAATGTAAAACTTGTACTCTCTTTGGTATAATTGAAACCTCAAAATTACAATGCTACAATTTCATAATTATATTTAAAATTATCCTCATTTTAGTAAATATTCTAAAAGCTGTAAATTACTTTGACCCCGCAGCACTGCTCTTGAGAGGACTATACAGTCCGTCATTAAAACTCGAATACGGCTATGTGAAATTAAAAGTTTAATTTTCGAAGTCTAAATAAAGAAGTTTTCCAAGTTTCAAAAATTCCATATGACCTAGTATCTAAACAAAATTTAATGACGATTAGGAATTTAAATTTATAATTTTGTAATGCCATCCCTGTAACAAGTATGCACTCACTCGTTCGTATATGGAAAAAAAGCGTGCCGTAATGCACATGCTGCAAGTCCACAATACTCATATTATCTTTCAATACTTCTAGCTAACAAAAAAATATGGTTGTGTAAATACACGTATGAATGAATGTAGTATGTACCCAACAGTTCTGGGTGATTGTGGCAAACTAGTTTTTTTTACCTATATTTCTAAACATATTTTAACATATGCGTGTCCTAGCCGGAAGTAGTAGTTTATGGAATTTTAAGTTTATTAGTCAAGTAATCGGTATTACAAACATGACGGAAAAATATGTCGCGTGCTAAATCATACTAAATGGTGTAAAACAAAAACCAATGCCAGCATTTTAACAGCTCTCAATTAATAGCTTTATTATTTCATTTTAATTAAAAACAAGGCTGTGCCGAATTTTATATACCCTTCACCAAATTATACTTCAAAATAAAAATTTTAAATATTTTTAGGTAAACAAAATTTTTTTTTCCAAAGATTTTTTTTTCATTTTTCGGAAAAAAAATTTTCGAATTGTTTTTTAAAACTTTTTTTTAAAATTTTTAAATTTAATTTTTTTTTTTGTTTTTCCAATTTTTTTTTAATATTTAGCGAAAACCATTTGTTGGTCCCATTGTAGGTCCAACTTACTATGGTCTTATATACGTCGTTGCAAAGGTCGTTGAAATTATCAATCATTAGATATCCATATTGTCTATATTAATGACTTAAGGTAGGGTCACACATGACAAATATTTGACGAAAAAGATGTAACCACTAAATCAAATACATTTCAATTCTTTTATTTATTTCAAAATCGTTTTTTTTCTTAGGATTTTGATATTTGATGCTGTTTGATCTTACAAAACACTTATAAGAGTAAACAAGTCAAACAAATTTGTGTTAAAAAAGTGGTTACGCTTTTTTGAGCAAATATTTGCCATGTGTGACCCACCTTTAGTAATCCAGTTATAGATCAAAAGTAGGTAAAAATCGAGGTTGTCCTAGTTTTTTCCTTATATCTCAGCCATTTGTGCACCAATTTTGTCGATTTTAAATAACAACCGAGTCGGAAAAATTCCGGAGATATTGATGTATGAATCGTGGCAGCCGATAAAGAGTTATATTTTTTGTCTGGTTCGGAAGGGATATCATGTTTATTGCTAATATATTGGAATAACTATCGAAAAATGTAAATAAGAAAAAAAATTTTAAGATTTCTTAATTTTTTTCACATCAAAGGCGTACGACGAATGTCGCGTTCAGGACTTTTAAGATTTCTTCATTTTTGTTTTACATGAAAAGCGTAAAAATGTCGCGTTCAGGCTGTGTAAAGCTCATATATAAATTTAACCCGCCAGTGGTAAGCTGGGTGTGTTAAAAAATCGAATAACTTTATTCTGTGTTATTGTTTTTAAAAAATTTTGTGAATTTTAATATTGAAGTAAAAGAGCTTAGATTTATTAAATATCTTTGTTTTATTGTCAAAGAGCTTAATTTAAAAAAAAAATAAAAAAACTGAACTATTAGAGCGTGAGAAAGCCGCGCCGTTACCATTGATAAAAGTAAAATTTGCGTCAACATTGGCGTATTAATAAGCCAAAAAGAGACTAAAGTGTGACATTCTCCTAGTAGTGAGTATGATTTCTAGTTCTTAAAATGAAATATAATTCGACTTTGGAAATGATTACATGTTGTTCCAACACAGGCACGGTACAGGTAAACCATTTGGGGGGGATTGGTAAATGAAGTAAAATTTATTTTACATTTTTCTTTTTTTCCTTTTTATATGGAATCTTTTCGATTTTGGGAACCTTGGATGTGCTCTTGGTTTAACAAGGGACAGTAAAATGATAAAGCATTAATCTGTATATACTTTGCTTATCCTTAAAGTGGAATGAAAATACAAAAAAATTAAACAGATACTGTTCAGATTAAAGGGGACACTAAGTGACAATGTACTAGGCTTCTATAGTTGAAAGAAAAAGTCGACTTTTCGACTTTATTCGATTTCTAAAAAGTGGACTTTCCAAACTTTAGCCATTTATGAAAAGTCCATTTTTTTAAACTATTTTCGACTTTTTCGGCTTTTCATCCTATTTTAATGGAAAAAATATGTGTAAGCTAGATTTATTGATGAAAAAAACGGAATTTATAAAATTTTTACAACAAAAAATTATAAATAATAAATCGTCTATTCGTCTTTTTTTAGTTAATAGACTTTTATGGGATAACTAGGGTTTTTAATTTCCCGACCTTTTTTGATTACCGGGAATCGGGAAATTTTTTTCTACATTCCCGGGTACCCGGCTATTCCCGAAATATATAATGATACTGTAAATTATTAATATTATAGCCAAATTTCATATAAACACTTAGTGTTATAATTATTAAATATCAGAGCTTCGAATTAATTAATAAAATAATTCACTAAAATCTTAATCCGTAATTAAAAAATGTCAGCCTTTCATTCCATAAATCCATTCCTAATATTTAATTTTTTAGATTCATTCCAAAGCCTTTGTTTAATTTTAAATACAGATAATAATAACAGATTTTATTCAAACTTTGAATGATTAAATTTTTGTTAAATCAAATCATTTACAAAATTAATTGAAAAAATTGTCTTAAACGTTTTTGTACTTTTTGTATTTTAATTGAAGAAAAATTTAATCATTTAATCAATTTTTGAAGCTATTTTGTTATGGATTTGAAGAAGAAATTTAAAGAAATTAGAATGATTCAATAAGAAATAAATTCTATAAATAATGAAGTCTCTTTTTAAATTTTCATACGAAAAAACCCAAATTAATATTAATAATATTAATAATAATAATAATAATAATAATAACAATAATAATAATAATAATAATAATAATAATAATAATAATAATAATAATAATAATAATAATAATAATAATAATAATAATAATAATAATAATAATAATAATAATAATAATAATAATAATAATAATAATAATAATAATAATAATAATAATAATAATAATAATAATAATAATAATAATAATAATAATAATAATAATAATAATAATAATAATAATAATAATAATAATAATAATAATAATAATAATAATAATAATAATAATAATAATAATAATAATAATAATAATAATAATAATAATAATAATAATAATAATAATAATAATAATAATAATAATAATAATAATAATAATAATAATAATAATAATAATAATAATAATAATAATAATAATAATAATAATAATAATAATAATAATAATAATAATAATAATAATAATAATAATAATAATAATAATAATAATAATAATAATAATAATAATAATAATAATAATAATAAGCGGTCTATTATTGCCAAGATATAAGCAAAACATTACTTAGAGTTCTAACTTATTTTCTATGTATTTTCTTCAGTTTTTTTTCCCGGGATTCCCGAATAAAAATCCCGGGAATCGGGTAGTGAAAAATTGGCAAAATTCCCGGGAAATTTGTACCGGGAATTCCCGGGATAAAAACCCTAGGGTTAACGCAATTTTTTGTTTCCTACAAAAAAGCTGATTTCAACTTTTCGACTTTTTTCAGTAAAAAGTAGATGGTTCGAATTATAGAGCTCCACAATGTACTCTCCCATAGATTGCTTCTGGTGGATAAGATAACTACTTTCTGAAGTGTACTACAAAAAAAATTGAAGTGACTACACTCTAGTTTACTTAGAGATACTAAAGTGATAATTGACTTAACACTAGATTATCTGGAATGTATAAAGTAATCAATTGTTTTACAAAGAACACATACGCGTCAAATGACCTAAAAATATGTAAATTGGAGACATTAGTGAAAATTACTGTTTATAAGGGAGTCAATGCATTTAGCATATAAAACTACTGGGTATTGTACTCCCATTAAAAAAAAAACCTATAAGAGTTCAATATGCATACACTCTCACTATCATTTAATTGTTGTTGTTTTGTTGTTGTTTCTTTATGGTCTTCTTTTTTGTATTTATTGTTGTTGTTGTACCCCCAAATAACTACAGAAGAATTAAACAGAGAAAATACTGCTCCAATTCTGTTATTGACAAGTATTGAATAATTTTTCCATAATTTGTCTAGATTATTTTCATTTTGTCGCTTTTATCGTTTTTTGGGGGGATTGCTATATATATTGTTGTTATATTTTTGGGTTTATTATTGTTGTTTTTTGTCAGCGTTTGTTTTTTATTTGAAGTTATTATTGCTCAATCGGGTGTTATTTTATTGAATGGGTATTAATTTGTAAATGACACATTTATTTCAAACCTATCTATCTGTATATATACCCACTACATACACATATTCCTGCTCTCTAGAGGTAGTCAGACTTCTAAAGAGATTTAATCGTTTTAAGAACCCCTTAAGTGTTTCACTTAATGTCGGTATGCATTCATTAAATAATGAATTAATGAATGAAAACGAGTTTTGTTTGAATAAATTTGCAATAAATTCCGTTTAAATATGTTGACGCCATACAAAATATGCCATAAAATTTATATATTAATTTGAATTAAAGTAAGTTAATTATTTGCGGGAATTTCTAAAGTATTTATAACAAGTTTTTTTTAAAAATTCCACTTAGAAATTAGCTTCAAATAAAGTTAGCAATTTAAAATGTGCCGTTTTAATTGACATTTTTGATGAATTATTTATTTCAATAAATTTTATTTAAACATTTAAGTGTTGGCTATTGTTTGTTATTAAATTCTTTATTTAGATTTAAAATAAAAGACTTAATAGCTTTAAGCAGCTGGCTTTAAAAGAAGCACTTCATTTGGAAAAACAAACGTTGAAATATGTATGTAGCTGTCTATTGAAGCGGGGTATTATTTACCATTTACACCAGCAAAATCATAAAAAACAGAGAAAAAACTGTAATAACAATTTCCGTAAAGGTTTGGTCTTAATGATTTTCATTTAAGATAGATTCGTATTTTAGTACTATTTAAGTACTAAATGCTTAAGTTGATGTAACCGCATATAAACAAAAGCCAACAAAAAAAACAAAACGTTAAACATAAAAACAACAACGGTTTTCAAAATCTAGGTTCCCCTTTTTTGTATGTGTGTTTCAGTGTTTTATTTATACATTTTTGCGCTTAATGTTCCAGTTCATTGAAGTTGATGACATCACTTTGTTAACATTTTACCCTAGACACATTATTTACGCCAAATGTTTATTGTCATGCATGCTGTACCTACATACTGATGTATGACATAAATACAAACATACTTATTTACATACGTTGAAATAAACATTATTTGTTTTATAAACATACAAAGAAAAACTCCTCCTCATCTTTATATATTTCCTTCGACTTTAATTTAGCTTTTTTTCAGCTTCTTTGACAGAAATTCCCTGCTCATTACAATCAAGTGTAACTAATGTGACTTCTAAACAACAACGAAAACATTTCTGTTTTGAAGACATATTTATGTCAGGGTGGAGCCAGTACCAAAGCAATAGACACAATTTTATGTTGGTACTAATAATAAGTTTAAGGAAAAAAGTATTTGTAAAATTTTCCGCATCAGACCTTTCCCGTTTCAAATTTGTTAAAACTTATTATGACCATAATTTAAAGATGCTCAACAATTTTCCTATAAATTATTTTTTATTGAATCAAAAAAATTTTCTTTAAACAAAAGATATCTGAAAAATTATATCTTTAATATTCTAAAGATTTTCCTCAATTATAAGACATTGTGTGGTTAACAACATATACACAATTTGGAGCGGGAGCATGAGGGGATCTCGAGATAATTAACATTTATTAAAAACTAGCTGAATGCCCGGCTTCGCTCGGTAGCTATTTACTAATGTTAGCTCTTCAAGTTTCTTCAAAAAATTATAAAGAAAAATTGTTCCTGACTCTGGCGCATAAATCATTCTGAATTTGGCCGATGCACTATAGGTTAAACGTCTACCAAAACTGTGCTAAAGTCCAATTTTTCAAATGCAAATATTGCACTTTTGTTAATGCCATTTGGTAACCAATATTCCAAGTTAACTAAGTCGGCTTTTATCATAATTTTGTAGTCGTTGGCATGGGTTATGATGGCTTTGATGGTGCGATGGCATGGGTTATGTTGGCTTTGAGGGCCTCTGTGGTTAGTGGCTTATTCGTATAAACCTGCAACTTAAGAAAACCCCACAAGAAAAAGTCTAACTAGGTCAAATATCACAATATCTGTGGAAAGTTCACATCACCTCCACGTGAGATAACCATGCCCTCAAATCATGAGCTAACAGTTCTAAAGTTAGTAGTGTTTTTCTTTAGGTATTTTGCACTCATCTATTACAAATATGAAGTTTGAACCAAAGCTTCGAATAAATTAATACTTAATTCAATTTTCGAAATCAAAGTAATTTGAATTTCTTAACCATTGCGTTAATGAATTCACTATGAATTAATTTATAGGCTTAATTCCTCTGTAAATCCAAGTAATGAATTCAAATACATTGAGAATTCATTCTTCATAGAATTAATTCCTCAATGAATGATTGAAAACAATATTAAAAAAAATTTTGTTTTTTGCTTCGAAAATGTCGAATTTTATATCAACAAAGCGTCATATGCAGGAAGTTTTGCTTTACTTCTTTAATTTGAATAAAGTGCCGCTGATGCACACCGATTGCTCATCAAAGCTTACAGTGAATGTGTGCCATCGGTTTTAACGTGCAAGAATCGGTGACATTACTCCATGAAGATTGTTGTCAAACTCAACAAGAGCTTGCTAAATCATTGGGAGCTACTTACGCAGCAATTTCAAAAAGTTTACTAGCAGCAGAATTCATCCAAAAGCTGGGAAATTGAATACCATACGAATTGAAGACGAGACACCTTGAAAGACGATTTTGCATAACCGAAGTGATGCTTGAAAGCTATTAAAGAATGTAATTTTGCACCGAATCATTATTTGCAATTAAAACTGCATCCATTACAAAAACCCGAAGCATAAGAGATCGTATGTGAAGCCCGGACTAGCAGCCGAATAGATACTAAAGCCAAATATCCATGGCGATAAGGTAATGCTCTGTATTTGGTGGTAGCAAAGGGTCCTATCTATTATGAGCTACTAAAATCTGTCCAGACTATCATAGGGAACCTGTACCGTACACAACTGATTCGTTTGAAGCGAGCATTTGCCGAAAAACGACCAGAATATGCGGCCAGACATGAAACCGTAATATTAAATCATGACATAACTCGGCCACATGTTGCAATACCTGTTAAAAGCTATTTAGTATGAAGTCGTTGGGAAGTTTTGGCTCATCCGCTTTATACTCCCGACCGTAGCCCGTCCGACTTGTATTTGTTTCAATCGATGTAGTAGGCAAAAAGATGACCATTTCTTTTGGCTCGGAATCCATATGTTGCCAGAAAGATGAAAATTTATCATAGCTAACAATGGTCAATACTTTGAATACATTTTTAAGACAATTTTGTGGATAACAAAATCTTCTAAAATATAAAAATCTCGTGTCACAATGTTAGTGTTTGAACTCCTCCGAAACGGCTCAACCGATTTTGATGAAATTTTGTATGTATGTTTAGTAGATATGAGAATAGGTCGTAAAGTATATTTTATATTGCTTGGTCATTAGGAGGTCCCTATCCAGAAAAATTGTTTCCATTTTTTTTTTTTTTTGGCAAAAACTTTTTTTTCGCATTTGTTTTATTTGGCATCAAAAAATAAATTAACCCCAAATTTACACACTTTTTAATCGCGATTTAAGTATTTTTATATTAGCAAAATATCCAAATAATTATACCGCTGGAACCAAAATATTCACTAGAAATTATTTGTATGGCAGAACAACGTTTGCCGAGACAGCTAGTTTTATATAGAAATCTTTATAAATTTTATAGAAATATTTGAGAAATATTTGAGAAAACTTTAAGTATAACAGTATGTTCCATAGAAATCATTCTGTATAACAGTTTTTTCTTTGGAAATCTTTGTGTATAACAGTATTTTCTACAGAAATCTTTGTGTATAACAGTTTTATCTACAGAACTCTTAGTTTATAACAATATTTTCTTTAGATATTTTTGTATATAACAGTGTTTTCCTTGTACATTACAATAATTTTGTTTAATCTTTATGTATACAGTTTTTTCTATATATTTGAGTATAACAGTATTTTCTTTAGAAATATTTGTGTATAGCAGTATTTTGTATAGACAATTTTCTGTATAGCAACACTTTCTTCTATAGCTAATTTTATTATGTGTACAGGTAAGGCTCCATTTACGCGGTACTTTATTTACGCGAATTCGATATAACGCGAACTCAAATTAGCAACCAATTTTTCAAATACGCGTTTTTTTACGCGATTTTTATATAATGTGGTAACAAACAACAAGAAATAAAAAAACACAAGTGAATAACAGATTTCTTTTTTAAAAATTTCGTTAATTTTTATGAATTTTTTGTTATGTTTTGATTTCTTTTATGTATTAGAATAATTTTTTTTTTAATTGACATTATTTCCTTAATTTTCGATAAGAAATAATTTTTTTAGTTGAGTTTTTTACTTTACTTTTGTTTTAAGTAAGTTTTTAGAAGTACAAATAAAATAAGTTTACTTAAAGTATATATTGTAGCCTTAAATGCAAACGGACGTACGTAACTACATTTTTATTGTTTTTACAGGATACGTTATAAATCAATAATAATAGAGTATTCTTGGCAATTGTTCAATCAATCAAAAACTCGATTTTGAATTTTTGTGTAGTTACGTCGGCTTTCGTTTAAGGTGACGATATGTATGTATGTACATATGTGTTATCTATTTAACGCGATTTTTAGGTCCCAATTTCTTGTTTGTTATGTGACTGATGTATTGTTTTACGCGAAATAAAAAATCATTGACCCCACAAACGCATTTCGTTCTAAATTAGAACCTCGTTTTACGCGAATTTGATTTACACGCTTTTTTTGGGCTCAACAAACCGCGTAAATGGAGGCCTACCTGTATTTATTTTTACTAGGATCGCCTGGTGGTCAAAATTCGACCACTAATAACGAAATTATACAGTTACTTTTTTCAATGTACGAAACAATATTGTTCACGTTTGTGTACAAATACACGTGTATTTAGATGTGCATAAACATAGATGTGTTGTTGTTGTTTTTCAAGCAAATTTATAACGCTTTTTAATAGTTTTATGGAAATCTAGATAAAATAACCTTTTAAACCATATATGTTTCATCAATATTGGTGGACAATAACATACTTAAAAGTGTACCACAAAAAAACGTGTGGCCTATTTATATATAAGATTACTGTATTTTGAACTTCGTTAAGATTCGTGTCAAATAACCGATGTTTCTGCGCTGGTAGCTACTAATAATGCCGACCACTTTTTTCGATTAGTCTGAACTTAACTTTATATTATATATTATAATATGACAATCCAACACCATTTTACATTTAATAAGTAGTACCAAAATAGTATCAACAAAAGTACAGTGGTACCAAGTTTTTTTATCCCCGTTATAAACATTTGTTTGTATATTTGTTCATATGTATAGGTTTTTTGCCTTGTTTTGTTTACATACATAGTGTATGAGTGTGTTTACACTAGACAATAATGATATGCATTTGAGAAAAGCTTTGTACGGAGAATGAAAAAAAAACTGGAAACAGAAATTGTTGGTAATATATGTACTCAACACGCATGTTAAATACTCTAGAGTCTAGAGGCTGGCTCCATATGCCACATCACAAAACCCCAAATTGTGTCTCCTACTCTGCTCCATGCTCCCCTTTTTTTTTCTTTTTTTATTATAAATAATAAAGTGTAGTACGACAAACAAGCCAACGTACATACATATGTATGTACGTCATTATGCCCTTTTTTATCTCTTCATATCGTCAACATCAAACTAACCTTCCAGCAGAATAGTGTTTTGTATGCAATACAAAAAAAAAACAACCAACAACAAAATGCTGCTCTTTTTTTATTACAGTTTTTTTCTTTTTTTTCTAAAGTTTGTAAGAGTATTTTTTTTTTAATTTCTAAAGAAAAGGTGCCGTCATAGTTGCCTGCCGCCACAAAACACCACCACCATCATCACTGTTGCTGTTGACGCTACTGACCCAATTTTCATTAAAAGAAAACATCAAAAAAAAAAGAAAAAATTATGAAATATATTTTCATTTCGCTCCACTGTGGTTGCTTGTTTTTTGTAGAATTGTATAAAATTTGGAAAGTAAACTTAAGTGAAATTGTGGTAGTTGTTATTGTTGCATATTGTTTTCAACTTGTAAATGTTGCTGTTGTTTTTATTATGTTTTTGTTAAAAGTTTTCATGTGTTTTCCATCATTAGCCTGTCATTGCTAATGTTTTGTTAAAGTTATTTTTGTTATTATTTATTTATATATTTATTTATTTTTAACATTGTTGTAAAATATTATACAATTTTCTTGTGTAAACATTAAAGTAGCTAATGACATGATGGACGGACAGACGGACGAGAGAGACATTTAGTAGCTGCATTACTTCCAATAAGAAATTGTAATGACATTTAATTAAAATTTTGGTGTTAATGCTAAGGGTTTATTTCGAATTAATTTCTTACAAATGATAAAGTAATACATAAAGTAATTACATATGGGCAATTCCACAAGAATCGCTACCACGACTGAAAAAATAAAAAACCCTTGAAACTTTTTTTCAAGATGATTTGAATAGAAGAAAATAATAAAATGTTACTATGTGAAAGTATTTAGATCATATAACAACATTTTAAAGACAAAAATAATAGTTTAAACTGATTATATTTAATTATACCCTTCACCTTCGTGAGAAGGGTATATATAAGTTTGTCATTCCGTTTGTAATTTCTACATTTTTCATTTCCGACCCTATAAAGTATATATATTCTGGATCCTTATAGATAGCGGAGTCGATTAAGCCATGTCCGTCTGTCTGTCTGTCTGTCTGTCTGTCTGTCTGTCTGTCTGTCTGTCTGTCTGTCCGTCTGTCTGTCTGTCTGTCTGTTGAAATCAGTTTTCTGAAGACCCCAGATATCTTCGGGATCCAAATCTTCAATAATTCTGTCAGACATGCTTTCGAGAATTTTGCTATTTAAAATCAGCAAAATCGGTCCACAAATGGCTGAGATATGAGGAAAAAACCAAGACAACCTCGATTTTTGACCTATTTTTTTACCTATATCTGGATTACTAAGACATTAATATAGACAATATGGATATCTAATGATAGATATTTCAAAGACATTTGCAACGACGTATATAAGACCATAGTAAGTTGGACCTACAATGGGTCAAAATCGGGAAAAAAATTTTGAACCCGAATTTTTTTTTTTTAAAAAAAAAATTTAAAAAACAAAAAAAAAATTTTTAAAATTAAAAAAAAAAAAATTTTTAAAATTTAAAAAAAAAAATTTTAAAATTTAAAAAAAAAAATTTTTTAAATTTAAAAAAAAAAAATTTTTTTAAATTTAAAAAAAAAAAAATTTAAAATAACAATCGAAAAATTTTTTTTTCCAAAAAATTCAAAAAAAAAACTGGAAAAAAATTAAATTTTGTTTACCTAAAAATATTTAAAATTTTGAAGTATAATTTGGTGAAGGGTATATAAGATTCGGCACAGCCGAATATAGCACTCTTACTTGTTTTTTAATGTTTTAGGCTAAAATTTTCTATTCACTTTTTTAGTTTTTTTATACATATATTTACAGAATATATATTGTTTTATTATAAGAGAAAAATCTGTCACGTACGGTATGTCACGAACGATATTAAATTTTATTTATTATAAAATCATCCAAAGATTGTTTTTATTTAAATATGACGGATTGTAAAGGAAAAATATTTCGTTTACTGTAAGAAATTAAAAGAAAACATGAAGCCTCTCACGATTCGAATATTTTCGCATACTTCTACATGTACCTCAAAATGAGTTCCGTCTTATTTCGCTCAATATTTTGGACAACAAATTTCGAAAGAACTTTTTTTTATTTTAAAATATAGTACCCTCTGAATGGAACATAAAGACCAAATTATTTTTCAGATACTCTTATATTTGCAAAATCTATTCCACTCTATAGGCGTACAAATGTCACGTACGGAATTGCCCATATTTGAAAATATTTCTAATAAAAGTCTTTATGTAAATACAAATTAAATCAAAATCTTAAAGATAGACATAAATTCAGGCAGCTTAAAAAAATTTATTTCGAATTTTTTAAAGTTTTTTGCGATTTTGATTTTGAAGATGAAGGTTTTTTGATTTTATATGTTCAAAATTTTTGTTCTTTATGACAAGGGCTACAACTTTGCCTCAGAGAGTAAATCAAAATTCCGAACTCTTTGCAAGATATGAGCTTGAGAAAATTATCATTTTTTTGCAAAAATGATACCGAGGCCCAAATCTTTGGGGGCACATAAAAAAAGTGCATGACTTTGGGCAAAACGGATCTTTTTTTTTTGGTCTTTTATAACGTAGTGGTGTCCGTATATGGTTATATTTCCATGACTTAAAAAATTACACACAGTGTTTGCGAAGATAGTGAGAATATCAGGCAACTTTACTTGCACTACACGTAACTTATCTTACAAATTGTGCTGCAAGTCTTACAAGTTAAGCTGCAAGTGGCCAAAAGAATGCATTCAAAGTAACTAGTACTAATTCGAACTCATGCTTGCCCTGACTCGGATATTGTCTTACAAGTTAAGTTGTAAGTAGAGAAATTGAGATTGTATTAATAAAGTAAGTGTGATTTTAAAGTAATTTGATTTTGTACTTGCATTGACTTGCAAATAATCTGCAAGTGGAGAAAGTATAGATGTTAAATAACTTCTACTAATTCGAACTTGATTTTTATCTGTCCTGACTCGCATATTGTCTTAAAAGTTGAGCTGCATGTGGAATATGGAGATGATTGTATGAAAGAAGTCACTTGTACTTGCCGGCGACTTTATAATATTGTTATGTTTTTATACCCTTCACCATGAGTGGCAAGGGTATATATAAGTTTGTCATTCCGTTTGTAATTTCTACATTTTTCAAAGAAGACGATATAGCCATGTCCGTCTGTCCATCTGTATGTTGAAATCAATTTTTCGTAGCCCCCAAATAACTTACATACATGATTCATACATCAATATATCAGGGATTCTATCGGCTCGGTTGCTATTTAAAATCGACAAAATCGACCCACAAATCTGAGATATAGGGAAAAACCGGGACAACCTGGATGTTTGGCCTATTTTTTATCTATATCTGGATTACTAAGTCATTAATATAGACAATATGGATATCTAATGATAGATATTTCAAAGTTCATTGTGACGATGTATATAAAGCTATAGAAAGTTGGACCAACAATGGGTCAAAATCGGGAAAAATATTTTTTAACCCGAATTTTTTTTTATCAAAAATTTTTTTTGTCATAAATTCCTTTTCCAAAAAAAATTTTTAAAATTTAAAAAAAAAAAATTCGAAAAAAAAAATTGGAAAAAAAAATTAAATTTTGTTTACCTAAAAATATTTAAAAAAATATTATTTTAAAGCATAATTATAAGATTCGGCACACCCGAATATAGCGCTTTTACTTGTTACCTTTTAAAAACGGTATTGTCTTAACTTTAAATAAAACGTATTCTCTTAAATGCAATCAAAAGCGGCAAGTAGTTTAAAAATGTGTAAAAACTGTTTATTTATTAAAATCTACACAACAGTATAAATAGTCACTCTCTTTTACTACACACACTTATATTATACACTACTGACTGACTCACAACTCGCTGTTACTATTTATATACACAGCGCCATCTTCCAGAAGTTTCATGAATACTCTAACGGAAATATTAGAATGTTATATTTCCACAATGATAAACTGGAAATTTTAAAGCTGCTTCACAGCTAATGTTGTTGATACTTATAAACAATGTTAATAACAGCGTGTTATCAACTTTGTTGATAAGTAAATGTTTCTACTGATGGATGGCAAACAGCCATTGCAGACCATTAAATTCATATTGATAATGCAATTTCGTAACAATATTTTGTAAAATATTTATCACTTATTTAATGAAACCTTCAACTTTTTTAATACCTTGTTATATATAATAAAAAAAACGATACATTTAGTTCTCTAATTAAATTTCATTCCCACCAGATTAACCATTCAATTACTTAGGGGAAATTATGAATAAAATTTAAAACTCTTACCATTTGTTAGCAATCATTTGCAAAGCAAAGATGAAAAAAAATAACAAAATTCCATAAATTTAGGTCACAACAACATACCTGAAAATATAACAAAAAAATATAGATTTTATTAGAATTTTAGGAAATTTAATTAAAAAATAATTCAAAAAATGATATCATAACTAAATATTTTAACAATTTTTAATTGTTTACATCAATAAAATTTCAAAAAAAAAAAGAGAAGCGAACTAAAATAAATATTTTTTGCACACCAAAAACTTGCAACAAAATTTTTTGAATAAAATTGTTTAGTAATCAACGTCGGACAGCATCATAATAATATTAAATAAAATTAAATTATGAGTTCATTGTTATTAAAACCAAATGTATGGCAAGAAATAGATTTTTTTAAAAAAAAATTAATATTTAATAGAGGAAATGAGTTTTAAACAAGAATAAAGGAAATTCAAAAATGTATTTGAAATAATCATAAATGGTGATAAAAACTGAATTCCACACACTCACTCACACCTCTTTGTGAGCCCTTTCTCAGGCATTGAACCTTGATAATTTAAATATTCATCCATCAAGATAGAAATCAGGATGGTATTGTTCCCAAAAATCACTCCCAGAAATGATAATATGACAATCATACCTTCAGATGAAGGTTTTTGGTTAAAACTAATAAAAAATATCAAATTACCCACCAACAAAAAAGAGAAATGAAACTGATCTTGTACACAACAGCACAGAAATGATCAATATTTTCAAATACAAACAAAATGAAACCTGATTTCTAAGACATAATAATTTACTTGATTAATTTGAGAAATACAAATTGGTAATTTATTTTTTTTTAACTGCTGATCATGATCAAAGATTTCAATTAAAGAAAAGGCCACACAAATTATTTCTGGAAATGTTTGAAAAATATTTCAAAAATTTGCTTTCCATTATTAAGAGATTTATTTTAAAATTTATGACAAATATTTAACATTTAATAAGACATGTTTAATAAATTTATTTAATATTAAAAAATTGTGTAATAAAACTGGCTTAGCCAAGTTAAAAACCCCAAATAAATGATCAATAAATAACTGCATACAAAAGAAAAGAAATGTGAAATCAGAAAAATGTAACGAAAACATTAGTTCAATAATTTATTACAAACACATTTTTCAGATTTAAAACTTTCTTAAATTCTTAATAAATATGGAAACACTTGCGTTAAAATAATATTTTTTCTTTGACAAGAAAAACAGCTTTCAAAAACACAAATCACAAGATTTTCATTTCCCCAAATATTAATATTTTTAAGACCAAAAAGCCTCTTAATAATCGGAGGTATTAAAGCAACATACATATTTACTCTTGGCAACCAACCACTTTTTGGGGGTTTTATTTTTTAAAGACTTTTTTTTTCAAGCAAGACATTACATTCATTCATACGTTAATTTTATGTTTATATTTTTGTTTAAATTCTTAAAGAAATAAACACATTCTTAAATAGAAATAAAATCAAGCAGAAAATGTAGATTTTCACACCTTCTTAGGTGGTTTTTTTAACTTTCATACACAAAAAACCATGGGAGAACTCGAAACCACAATACAAGTTGACAGCCCATTAAAACAGAAAATAATGAATGAAAGAAGATTATTTAAGATTGAAATCAAATGCTGCATAGAAGCAAGTGTGAAAATATATAAAAATTACAATCAAAAGACTATTTTTTTAAATAGTTTTTATGTAAGTTAGAAATTTAAAATAAATAAGATGTTTGAATTTTGAGGTTTTCTTTTCGTTCAAGTGTTAAAAGCTTATAAACAATATGATGAAGCAATACTGAAGATTATAAATATAAAGAGTTTATAATAATAAGATTAGAATTTAATAAAATCAAATAGTTTTTGTATTTTTTAAATCAATAAATGTAATTTGAATATAGAAACTCTCTCAAAAATAATAGAAATTTGTAGGGTCTTATTTTCAAAAAAGTTTGGTCTTAATGATTAGAAATTACAGATTTATTTTCATTTATTGGGTGTATGACTTAAAAATTCGGAATTTACAATAGATATCTTTTGAACGCGGTTTTTGTTTTTAATAACTTATGTCATTTTAAAGGCTACATATCTGTCATTTATTCTCACTTAGTTATTGAATATTATAGTGTATAGGATTCATCCAAACCCGGTTTATAGTCCAGACCTTAAACCGTCCGACTACTATTTGTTTCGATCGAATGCTCTCTCTGGGATATCCGATGTTGGCTTCATTCGTTCTTGTTCTCAAAAGACGAGCAGTTTTTTTTTGCTCTGAATCCATATGTTGCCGGGAAAAGGGTCATAGCTAACTTTCAATAAATTTATTTATGAACAAATGTTTCAAAATAAAAGCAAAAAATTTTAAAAAATCTCACATTTTTAAGTTAAACACCCAATACAATGAAAATATATTAAAATTCAAAAAACATTTGATTTTTTTTTTTCAAAATTTTTTAGTTCGAAATTCGAAAATGTAAAAAATTGGTCTCAAAGAAAGCTAAAACTTTTTTATGAATCCTCATGATTTACACATTTTTTTAACAAATTTCAAAAATTTTCGAAAATAAGTTCGAAGTTTAGAAAATAATATTGAATTTTTTAAATTTTATGTTCGAAATTGTAAAAATAAAGCTAAATTTTTTTTTAAGAATCCTCATGTTTTAGACATTGTTTTAAAAGCTTTAAAAAATGTTCAAACATAAGTTTGAATTTTCGAACATAATATTGAATTCTCATTTCGAAAAAAAATCAAAAATTTTCTTTAAATTTAAAGTACTTTCAATGAAGTTTCAGAATATTCGGAAACTTCATTGAAAGTACTTTAAATTTAAAGAAAATTTTAGATTTTTTTTTTCAAAATTTTTAAGTTCGAAATTGTAAAATGTAAGAAATTTGTCTCAAATAAAGCTAAAATTAGTTTTTAAAGAATCCTCATGATTTAGAAATTATTTTAACAGCTTTCAAAAATTTTCGGACATAAGTTTGAATTTTCGAAAATAATATTGAATTTTGAAAAAATCCAAAATTTTCTTCAAATTTTAAATATTTTCAATAAAGTTTCCGAATATAAGCTTATGCATGATATATAGATTTTTAGAACATCTTAAATAATTCGAATTTAAATTCGAATTTTTGATTTTATTTAAACATTTTTAAGTTCGAAATTCAAAAATTTAATAAATTGGTCTCAAATAAAGCCAACATTATTTATTTAAGAATCCTCATGATTTAGACATTGTTTTAAAAGCTTTTAAAAATTTTCGAACATAAGTTCGAATTCTCATTTTGAAAAAAAAAATCAAATATTTTCATTAAATTTAAAGTACTTTCAATGAAGATTCAGAATATAAGCTTATGCATGACGTAGAGATTTTTAGAATACCTTAAATATTTCGAATTTTCAAACTGATCTTAAAACGCTTATATTCTGAAACTTCATTAAAAATACTTTAAATTTGAAGAAAATTTTTGATTCTTTTTTTCAAAATTTTTAAGTTCGAAATTGTAAAATGTAAGAAATTTGTCTCAAATAAAGCTAAAATTAGTTTTTAAAGAATCCTCATGATTTAGACATTATTTTAACAGCTTTCAAAAATTTTCGGACATAAGTTTGAATTTTCGAAAATAATATTGAATTTTGAAAAAATCCAAAATTTTCTTCAAATTTTAAATATTTTCAATAAAGTTTCAGAATATAAGCTTATGCATGATATATAGATTTTTAGAACATCTTAAATATTTCGAATTTAAATTCGAATTTTTGATTTTATTTAAACATTTTTAAGTTCGAAATTCAAAAATTTAATAAATTGGTCTCAAATAAAGCCAAAATTATTTATTTAAGAATCCTCATGATTTAGATATTGTTTTAAAAGCTTTTAAAATTTTTCGAACATAAGTTCGAATTCTCATTTTGAAAAAAAAAATCAAAAATCAGTTCGAATTTTCGAACATGACTTAAACAGCTTATATTCTGAAACTTCATTGAAAATACTTTAAATTTGAAGAAAATTTTTGATTTTTTTTTTCAAAATTTTTAAGTTCGAAATTTTAAAATGTAAGAAATTTGTTTCAAATAAAGCTGAAACTATTTTTTAAAGAATCCTCATGATTTAGACATTATTTTAACAGCTTTCAAAAATTTTCGGACATAAGTTTAAATTTTCGAAAATAATATTGAATTTTGAAAAAAATCCAAAATTTTCTTTAAATTTAAAATATTTTCAATAAATTTTGAAAATATAAGCTTATGTATGATATACAGATTTTTAGAACATCTTAAATATTTCGAATTTAAATTCGAATTTTTGGTTTTTTTTTGAAAATTTTTAAGTTCGAAATTCAAAAATTTAATAAATTGATCTCAAATAAAGCCAACATTATTTATTTAAGAATCCTCACGATTTAGACATTGTTTTAAAAGCTTAAAAAAACATAAGTTCGAATTCTCATTTTGAAAAAAAAAATCAAAAATTTTTTTAAATTTAAAGTATTTTCAATGAAGTTTCAGAATATAAGCTTATGCTTAACATAAAGATTTTTAGAACACTTTAAATATTTGGAATATGAATTCGAATTTTCGAACATGACTTAAACAGCTTATATTCTGAAACTTCATTGAAAATACTTTAAATTTGAAGAACAGTATCGAATGTATGAAATTGGTCTCAAATAAAGCTAAAATGATATTTTAAGAATCCTCATGATCTAGGCATTATTTTAACAGCTTTCAAAAATTTTCGAATATAAGTTCGAATTTTCGAACATAATATGGAATTCTTATTTGATGTAAAATTTTTAGAAAACTTCAAATATTTCGAATTTAAATTCGAATTTTCGAATATATCTGAAAATGCAAAATTTGTAGAAAATTTTGGATTTTTTTTCAAAATGTTTAAGTTTGAAATTCAAAAATGTATTAAATTGGTCTGAATTTAATTTTTTTGAATTTTTAAAATTCAAAAAAAGTTTAAAAAATTAAAAATTTCAAACATAATAAGGAATTCTCATTATTCTAAAACTTTAAATTTTTGAACTTATTTTTTCAAAATTTTTAGGTACGAAATTCAAAAATTGATCTCAAATAAAGCTAAACTAATTTTAAGAATCCTCTAGTTTTACACATTATTTTAATAACTTTTAAAAATTTTGGAAGATACGATAGAATTTTCGTACATAATATTCCCTAGTCATTAGGTTTCGGCAGAGATTATTTCAATAGCTTAAAAAATAAGTTCCAATTTTCAAATTTGATTTCGAATTTTCGAACATAGATGTTTGCATGAGCACTGATTGAAAGTTCAGTTAAAAACTTTGATCTAAACTAACATTGCTAGTATGAACTCGCCTTTATGAAGTTTTAAACAAGTTATAAATTGCTTTAAATTAGTGCTAATATGACTAACTCGAAATTTATTCTCTATTTCAAATCCTATAAGAATTTAAAATTCAATTCAAACTGTCTTTTCCAGCAAAAAAAAAATAAAAGTCCAATAAACTAACTGTATATTTTGGCCATATTATTGAGGATCACAAAAGTTGATCACTTCAATATCAGCAATATGCGAAGTAGCTCAGGATAGAGAAATCTAGTACATATTGTCTTACAAGTATTAAAAGTGTGAAAGTAATAGTGGAAAAGTGTGAATATAAAGTACAAACTTGTACTTGCAGTGACCCGCAAAAAGACCGTATTTAAAATGTCCAGGACTCATTGAGGATTCTAAAAACCATGGCCATTTGGTATACTATTGTACAAAATTTGATTTAGCAACCAATCACAATACATAGACAAAACATGTCAGTCTATCTAATTGATGAATGACACAAGTTGAAATGTAAGCCAAAACTCTGCTGTTATTCTCAGTTACTTACTACTAGTATGTATTACACAAAAAATTTCAAAATGATTCAATGGAAAATCATGCACATAAAATCAACGTATAGTACAGGACAGACATTGTAAGTAACATGCTATTTTGAAATGAAATTTGATAAATTAAACATGAGATCTTAAAGAAAAACAAAAAAAAAATTAACAAACAAACAAAAAATTATCAAAATTTTAACAAAAAATAACTCATATATTGTATTAAATAAATGAACTAACAGTTAGTTCATTGGTAATCATGATACCAGGTCAATAACCATATTTTGAGACTCCAAAAAAATTTAATAATTTTTCAAAATTATGAAATCACACTCACTGGTAAATAGAGTACTATTGAAACTTTATTTTACCTTATTGGACAAAGAAGTTGCTACAAAAAGTAAAATGAATGGAATTTAATTAACAAAAAAGAAAACAAAAACTCCAGAGTTTTTTGTTAACCAGCCATATCAAGTTGCCAAACCTGGTTACACTCACAAAACTTTTATAAAGGCAAACAAATCTGTATGCATTTTTATGCAGTTCAATATTCCTTTGTGCAGTTTACAAACTGCCTTCAAGCGTTTTGTACTTTTTGGGAGTTTTCTTTGAGTGTTAATTTCTTTGCTTTCTTTTCGTTTCTTTTTTTGGTAATATAGGGTATCATTCATATAGTCACGTTTATTATTTGTAAAATTTACAAAAAAACGTTTTGAATTTCAAACAAAAAAAAAACAATATTTTGTTTACGTTAAATAAATGTTTTTTCTTAGTTTCTTTGTGTATTCCAGCACTTCAAGGGAGTTTATTTTCGTTTAATAACTAAAAAAAAATCACCTTTTTATACCCTACACCACCATAGTGGGAAGGGTAGGTATTAAGCGTTTGGGCTGATGTTTGTAACGCCCAAAAATATTAGTCTCGTCTCAGAATCATATTCTGAGCAGATTGTCCGTTTGTGTGTTGAAATCAACTTTCCATAGCCCCCAAATAACTTACAAACATGATTTACAAAGCAATATATTCGCTATAGACCCGGTTCGGTTGCTATTAAAAATCGAGAAAATCGGCCCACAAATGGCTGAGATAAAGGAACAATGTCGAATTTTTACCTATTTTTGTTATATATCTGGATTTCTAAGTCATTAACAGGGAAACCAAAATATGCAAATGCATGTTTTTACTGGTGAGTCTAATGGTCACATGGATAAGATATTTACACGTTTCGGAACTATTTAAGAATTTTGGCATCGATTTGTTAGTGCATATTTTTGCATATTTTACCCTTAAATGCATATTTTTGCATATATTTGTTTTAAGAGCATATTTATGTCATATTTTTGCATTTTAGAGCATATTTTACTGTTTAATAGCATATTTTGACTTTATCAAAAACAAATTTTGTCTTACTTATTTTTCGCTGTTGTGTTACAGGTTTTTACTTCCTTTGTTTAAAATTCAAAATTGAAAAATATATTTTTTTAATATAAAATAAGCACTATTTTAATAATAGCGCCATCTAAATATCAAATTTTAGTTCTAATTCAAATTTGCTCCTATAACATCAATTGATGTCGAAAGAACATTTTCTATGTATAAAAATGTTTTCAGATCCAATAGACAACGATTTTTATTTGAAAATTTAAGTCAACATTTTGTAATTGCAATAATAACCTTAATTGAGGAAGTGACTTTATATAAAATATCATCAAAAAATACCTCTCGAGGACTTTTCATACCTTATTCCTATTGTTTTTATGTTGTATTTATTTTTTGTTATACTTTTTAGTTCTTGTTATTTTTGTTTATTTTATGTTACTTTACCTTTTTAGAATTGAATTGTATTGATTTTTTTAAATAAAAGTATATTTTTTGGTTAAAAATTATGTAAAAGTTTGTTTTTTAAGAGCATATTTTAAAGTTTTTACTGCATATTTAAAGCGCTTATAACGATTTTTTTAGAGCATATTTCCGGTTTCCCTGGTCATTAATATAGACAATATGGATATCTAATGATAGATATTTCGAAGTTCATTGTAACGATGTATATATCACCATAGCTAGTCAAAAATTCGGATCTATAATGAGTCAAAATCGGGAAAAATATTTTTTAACCCGAATTTTTTTTCCTCAAAAAAAAATTTTTGTCATTGAATTATTTCACTAATAAATTTTAAAAATAAAAATGAAATAAAAAAAATCTTCAAAAAAAATGTTTCACTTTAAAAAATTTTGAAATGAAAATTAAAAAAAAAATTAAAAAAAAAAATTAAATTTTATTTAACAAAAAATATTCAAAATTTGTTTAAATTTTCGAAGAAAAATAGGTTTTTTTCTCATTAACTCAGTGTAGGGTATTAAATGGTCGGACTTTCTTTAATTTCTTACTTGTTTATGTGTTAAATATGTGTGTTTAATATTTAATTATGGTGAAATCATTACTATTATTATTTAATATGTATAGCATGTTTTAAATTCTGTAATAATAAATTTGTGTATGTGTTTAAAATTTTCTTTAAATAAATTTAAATTGTAAATTAAGAAAAAAACTAAAAACTTTCAATTTTTTTTATTTAAAATTATTTTCCATTTTAAATGTCAACTCATTTATTTAATTAATAAATCAATCACATTAATGATGATTAAACGTTGAAATATTCAATGACTGAGCCCGCTGATAGTATGTGATCATGAATGAATGAATGAACCGAACAGAATAGAACCGCAGCGGCTGATTGAGTAAAATATTTAGACAATGGAGATGTCAATTACTCTACTGCTGCTGCTACTACTACAACTAACACAAACCAATATTCATACTAGTTAGTGGTTTTTAACGCATCTACTCTCACTTGTTGTTGTTTTAGTGCACAGTGGTTTCAAGGCGAAAATAGATGAGACTAAACCAAACATTAATAAACTAAAAACATAGAGTCAGCCCATTTACAAACCTTGATTTACATTAACATAATGAAACTGTATAAAATATTTATCTTAAGTTTCATCCAAAATCATCCAATAAAAGCATAAATATGTTCCTGGAAAATATTAAGAAAATTGAACTCTTGCCGTTAAAGGTCAAATATTGTACGATATTTAAAGTACCAAAAATGTAAGCTACAAAAACTAGCATATATCAAATATTTCCCTATATTTTCATATAAAATTTGATAAATTTTAAAAATTTTGACGGTCATATGTCTTTAAAATTCTGGTTTAAAATTCAAAATATTCTGTAATTGCTTTGTTCAAATTGAACCACAAACAAGTAAGAAAGTATGATCGGTCAAGCCCGACCGAGCTTCTACACTAAGTAGAAGAGCAAAAAATTTTTCTTTTAAAATTTCAATAATTTATAATTTTGAGTGATTTTCGGAAGTGGGCCTTATATGGGAGCTGTAACCAATTATGGACCGATTACCATGAAATTAGGTCGTGTTATTTATGTCTATATGAAAGTTAACTATGTTGAATTTTGTGTATATACCAACATTTTTAAGAGATTTATGCTCGTTAAAGTGATTTTCAGAAGCGGGTCTATATGGAAGCTATGACTAATTATGGACCGATCGTAACAAAATTTGGAGACACGAATTTTGTATACAAATAACTTATTTGGAGCGGATTTTGTGGAGATAGATAAATAAATTAAACATTTATGACCGATAAAGTCCAATTTCGGAAGGACATTTGTATGGGGGCTAGGTGAAATAATGGACCGATTTCGGCCAGTTTCAATAGGCTTGGTCCTTTGGCCGAAAAAATAATATGTACCGAATTTTATAGAAATATCTTCAAAATTGCGACCTGTACTCTGCGCACAAGGTTTACATGGACAGCCAGCCAGACGGACGGACGGACATCGTTTAATCGGCTCTGAATGTGATTCTAAGTCGATCGGTATACTTTAGGGTGGGTGTTAGACTAATATTTTTGTTCGTTACAAACATCTGCACAAATGCAGATGCACACCACTAGGTGGTGTAGGGTATAAAAATGCAATTGGTGAAAGAACATGTTTTGGAAGTCTGGTACTAAAAAATGATTTTGATGGCGTCCTCAATCAATGAAATTTGTAATAATTTTAATATTTTACAATAGATTTTGGATTTTTTTACGATTCCGTTACAATTTAATCAAAATATTTCCATAATCGGTTTAAAACCGATGATGAATCAACGTTTTTGATGGAAAAACGTTTTGGTGGCAGTAGAACGTTCTTGTATTGTGTTTCCTAAAAAGGAAAACTGTTTTTGGGAAAAAGAAAAACTATATTTGTGGAAAAACGTTTTTTTAAAAGTTTAAACGTTTTATGAAAGTCGACATTTTGTTGTTTTCTTGTGGAAAACGGGGCTTGTTGCAAACTGTTTTAGCACAGAAACGTTTTTTTTTTCAATTATCTAGAAAAATATTTGTCGATTTCTTTTTCGACAAAAAAAAATTCACAAAAAAAGTTTTTCTACGAAAAATGTTTAAAAAAAATTCTACCAAAAACAAATTTTTTTCACAAAAATAGTTTTTCTAACAAAAACATTTAAAAAAAATATATATTTTTTTTAAATTTTTCTACCAAAAACATTTTCCAACATTTTTCTAATTTTTGTACCATTAAAACCGGATCATTAAAATCGCTTATGTAGCAAAAACCGTTTTTCATAAATTTTTTTTTTTTTCAAACAGAAACCATTTTATCAATCTTTGTACCAAAAACTGCTTCTCATAAAAAAAAAATTTCATTAAAATCGGTTTTCTACCAAAAACCGTTTTCATATTTAAAAATATTTGCTATCAAAAACAGCTTTTCATGAAAAACGTTTTTCATAAAAAAAATTTTTCTACCAGAAACATTTTTTAAAAACAAATTCAATATCTCTACCGAAAACCGTTTCTACCAAAAACCGCTTTTCAAAAAAACGTTCAAAAATTTTTCAATGTTATACCAAAACCGCTTTTCAAAAAAACGGTTTTCCACCAAATCCGTTTTTTATAAAAAAAAAACGTTTATCTACTAAAAATAGTTATTTCTAAAAAGAGAATTTCTACCAAAAACAGTTAATAAAAAAGTTTTTCTGTCAAAAACGTTTTTCATAAAAAAACGTTTATTTACCAAAACCAGTTTTTCCCAAAAAGCTATTTTCTACCAAATCCTTTTTTCATAAAAAAACGATTTTCTATCGAAAACGTTTTTCATAAAAAACGTTTTCCATAAAATTTTTTTTTTCATAAAAAACGTTTATTTACCAAAACCAGTTTTTCCTACAAAGCAATTTTCTACCAAATTCTTTTTTCATAAAAAAACGGGTTTCCACAAAATCCGTTTTCCATAAGAAAAAACGTTTAAAAAACGTAAAAACAATTATTTCTAAAAAGCGAATATCTACGAAAAAATGTTTCTTAAAAAAAGGTTTTTCATAAAAAAAAAAATTAACTACCAAAAACAGTTTTTCGTAAAAAGCTATTTTCTACCATAAACCGCTTTTCAAAAAAACCGTTTTTCTATCAAATCGGTTTTTCATAAAAAACGATTTTCTAACTAAAACTGTTTTTCATAAAAAAAAATTTGTCGGCTAAAAAGCAGTTTCCAATGTTTCCACCAAAAACCATTTTTCACAAAAGTCTGTTTCTCCACAAAAAAAGTTTCTCCGGCAAAACCCATTTCACTAGAAAAAGATTTTCAGCAAAAAATCGTTAAAACCGTTTCTTTATTAAAAAAAACGTTTTTTCCACCGATACAGTTTTCCCCTCAAAAACAGTTTACATAAAAATGCAGTGTTTTCCTGAAATACTGATGATTTGTATCTTTATGCTTACTCGGTTTATAAACGATCTTCAGATTTACACAAACAATAATGCATTCCAGTTCCAATTAAATTCATTTTGAAAAACCCCATGGTTAAACCACTGTCATTATTATTAGTTTGATTAGTCTAGTAAAGTTTTAGTAATTTACCACCAATGGCGGCAAATGCTTTATTATCTTTTTAGTTTCTCTAGCTTAAGTTCATTCATAATTATGATCAATTAAACTTGATCAAATAGTCTATTATATGGGTTAAATAGTTGAAGAGTAGCATGAAGTACTTAGGGTTCACAAAAAAAAATACAATTTACTCGTACTAGAACAATACCAAAATAATATCTATCAATGTTTCAATTTAATTGAACATCAGCAGCACAATTATCATTATTAAAGTCATCACCACCACCGCTGAGTTTGCTATTAATGAAAATGATCGTGAAATAATTGTGAGAAATAAAGGAATAGAAAACTATAAAATAAAGAACCCATTCCTTCATTATTCACACTAATAAAAACCTTTTGTCTAGCTGCCTCTGTTATTTAACTTTTTTATTTGGCTTTTCTACTTTTTAGTACCCGGCTAAAGAAATTCTCTTGTTTTCTGTTTGTAGCACGCACCAGTTTCTATTTGCCACCCAGTATTAAAGTTCTAATGATACGGGTTTCTTCTTGTTCAACTTCTTCAATTCTTTGGTATTTGGTTTCATTATTTTGAAAACAATGTTCATGCTGATGATGATTATGATGAGAATGATGATGCCGATTCCATTGTGCGTAAAAGTAATTTACATTTGCTTGGCTGGTTTTGAATTGAAACCCTTTTAATAATAGTTTTATGCATTTCATTTTCCACAATTTCTTTTCTAATAATTAAAAAGTCTTTTTTTTTCTCTCTAGCTTCTTATGTTGGAAAAAAAACTAAACTTTTCATTTCTATATTAGATATTTTATTTTGAAATGCTAATGATAAGGGTTGGGCACATTTTTAGAAATTTAAATAAATTTCCTTTCATTATTGTTGTTATTGTATTTATAACAATTTATTAGACTTATGTTGTAATTTATAATGTTTAACATGTGGTAATTTATTTAAATACTTGAATTTAATTGGCTTTTAGAGAAAAAGTTTAAGAAATCATAATTCATAATTTAAAAGCGTTTCAAAAAACCGATCTCATTTATCTTTGTAATTAAATCTAAAAGTAAGAATAGATAATTTATTTGAAATAAATTTTAATAAAAATTCTTAGAGATTCAACGCTACATTTTATATTCAATAAATAATTAAGGTTGTCCACCATTAGCCCTCAAATACCATTTGCTCAACTACCGTTACCGCTAAACCGTTACTGCTAAATCACCATTACCGTAATAATCCATATTAACGTTACCGTAACCTTTTTTACCTTTTTGAATTAGTTGCCAACCTTGTAAATAATTTTTAATTAATTTTAATAAAATTTCTTAAATATTCATCTAGATTAAATAACATGCAAGTTTTGTTGGTTGTGTACTCAAACTCAAGGTCGCAATCTTTAAAATTGTAATATTCTTTTATTTTTATTTTAAATAAACTCAATGAAAATTGGCAGGTTTAGAGTATTCTTTTGTCTATATACAAAACACAAATAATTTAAGTGTTATTTTTCTTTACAACCAAACAAACGAAGTGCTCTTTTGTGGTGGAGAAAATTGTCCATGAATTTTTTGTTTAAAAACCATAACTATTATTTATAAAAAACAATTGAGAACCGAATGAAATCAAGGATTTCTACAATAACAAGTTGAAATATTTTTGGTAAAAATAGTAAGGACTTTTATATAGGCATCATACTTGAGTAGCCAGCAAACAAATTTACATATATTTCTTTATAAACATTTATTTATATTGTTCAAATATTTCAGGAAAAAAGCTTGACCACTAACATAAATCTATATTTTACTTGTTCCTTGGCATATTCGCGAAACAAGCTTAATTCAAAATAAGGAAGAAAGTATGATCGGTCAAGCCCGACCATATAATACCCTACACTAAGTAAATGAGCAAAAACATTTTTCTTTTAAAATTTCAATAATTTATATTCGTGAGTGATTTTCGGAAGTGGGCCTTATATGGGAGCTATGACCAATTATGGACCGATCACCATGAAATTAGGTCGTGTTATTTATGTCTATATTAAAGTTAACTATGTTGAATTTTGTGCGTATACCAAAATTTTTAAGCGAGTTATGTACGTTAAAGTGATTTTCGGAAGCGGGTCTATATGGGAGCTATGACTAATTATGGACCGATCGTAACAAAATTTGGTGACATGCATTTTGTATATATAAAACTTATTTGGAGCGGAATTTGTGGAGATACATTTATAAATTAAACATTTATGACCGATAAAGTACAATTTCGGAAGGATATTTGTATGGGGGCTAGGTGAAATAATGGACCGATTTCAGCCAGTTTCAATAGGCTTGGTCCTTGGGCCGAAAAAATAATACGTACCAAATTTTATTGAAATTGCGACCTGTACTCTGCGCACAAGGTTTACATGGACAGCCAGCCAGCCAGCCAGCCGACCAGCCAGACGGACTGACGGACGGAAGGAAAGACATCGTTTAATCGACTTAAAAATTGATTCTAAGTCGATCGGTATACTTTAAGGTGGGTGTTAGATTAATATTTTTGGGCGTTACAAACATCTGCACAAAAGCATTATACCCTCCCCACTATGGTGGTGTAGGGTATACAAAATCACAGTATAATGCTATCCTTCGTTTCCTATGAAAAAACGGTTTTTTGAGAATTTGAAAAAAAGTTTTTTGTGGAAAAAATGCTCTGGCTGCAAAAAACGTTTTTTTCTCGTTTTTAATGAAGAATTTTTTTATTTTTTGAAGGATCGTTTCTTTTTGTTTTTTGCGACAGATGAAAGAACTATCTTTTAGAGAATGAACGCCATTTGATGCAAAAACATTTCTAATTTGAAAAACGGTTTTTGGCAAAAACCGTTTTAGTAAAAAAAAAACTGTAACGTTTTTATAGTTTATTATGAAACCGTTCGATCATTCGTTTCCAATGTAAAAACGTTTTTTTAGAATTTTAAAAAAGTTTTTTTGTGGAAAAAATGTGAAAAATGCTCTGGCTGCAAAAAAATTTTCTTTTTTCCTTTTTAATGAAGAATTTTCGTTTCTTTTTGTTTTTTGCGACAGATGAAAGAACTATATTTTGTTTAAAGAACGCCTTTTGATGCAAAAACGTTCTAAGTTGGAAAACGGTTTTTGGTAAAAATCGTTTTAGTAAAAAAAAACGGTAACGTTTTTATAATTTATCATGAAACCGTTTCCGATCATTCGTTTCCTATGTAAAAACGTTTTTTAGAATTTGAAAAAAGTTTTTTTGTGGAAAAATGTGAAAAATGCTCTGGCTGCAAAAAACGTTTTTTTTTGCGTTTTCAATGAAAATTTTTTTTTTTTATTTTTTGTAGGATTATTTCTCTGTGTTGTTTTGCGACAGATGAAAGAACTATCTTTTGGTGAAAGAACGGCTTTTGATGCAAAAACGTTTCTAAGTTGAAAAACGGTTTTGGTAAAAACCGTTTAAGTAAAAAAAACGGTAACGTTTTTATAATTTATTATGAAACCGTTGATACCCGTTTTTAGTTGAGGCAAAGCAGTTATTTCGTTGATGAAAGGCTCTTGTTGTTTTTCTGCGAAGATTCGTTTTTTTTTTTGGAAGAAACGTTTTTGTGAACAAACCTTTTTTTTAAAAAAAAAAAGTTTTTAATAAATTTGTCTTTTGAGTATTATTTTTGTGTCAAACGCAATTGCTGAATGAACGGTATTTTTGCTCGGCAAAGTTTTTTTTTTAGAAAAACGGTTTTTAAAAACTGTTTCTTTTTTGCAAATTTTTTCGTTTATGTCCATTTCGTTGACAATTGATCTGTCACAATTTTGTGTAGAAGTGAAAATACGGATACAAATTTTTTATTTGATCAGTGTTGCATTAAGCAAAGCTAATACTCAAAATAGTAACAGACAAATGATACTGATGAAGTTGCATATCGTCTGAAGCAGTGGTAAAGAGACCATGAAATATAGATAATAATACTAGCGGATACCAAGCGTATCCTACTACTTATGCAAAAAATAATAAAAATTCTTTATTATTTTTTGCATAAATTTAGATTTTAGTTCGACTTTTAGTGTTAGCTTTATTAGTTCCTGAGATATAGAGATGCCGATTTTACCCGGTTTTACGGATTTTTACCCCCTTAAAACTTCCAAAAATCCCTTCTTAGTGGATCTACACATCGTGTGAGGTACCTACATACAATACATTTCAAAAGTTTAAATTTGAGAAAAATGCTTGTGTGGGGAAATTCGAAAATCGGCTTTACGAATTGACCTAATGTAGTATTTTATTTGTCTAAAACCATCTTTGAAAAATTTCCTTTCCAGGGAGTTTTCCAAAATTCCCTCAAATCATAAATTATATTATTCAAATTCTTATTAGTCGTGGTTTTTTCATAGCCATTTGTGGATCGATTTTCTTGATTTTAAATAGCAACATAAGTTGGACTATAACGGATATTTTGATGCATCCATCATGTTTGTAAGTTATTTGGGGGCTTCGGATAGTCGATTTCAACAGACACACGGATGTGGCTATATTGACTCCGATATCCATAAGAATTCAGAATATATAAAACGAAATGGTTAATTGTCAAACGAACTGTATTACTGCGCTCACTTTTTGATATTTATGATCAGTATAGTCTGGCAAACCATCATGTATAGATTGACACTTGAAGAACGCCACTAAAATCGCAAACGGAATGAAAACCTTATATATTCCATTGCCATTCATGGTGGAAAGACAACAATTATTAGGTCAAAATTTACAAATTCATTTTAGACTTTAATGCAGTCTAGTATGTTTGTATTGTTATAATAATATTAAACAATTTTTCTATGCATAAGGAAATTAGTTTTCACTGTCCTACAATTTCATAATCCATTCCAGAATTTTTGTTTAAAGAACACTCTAGTGAAGTGTTCACAAAAATTCTATTCTTTCTCCTCAACTTTTTATTCTCCCGAAAATAGTATGATGTCAGAAAAATTTAAGTTTTAACAAAAGAGCCTTTTTAACACATACTGAACTCGTGTCAAATACACTAAACAAACAACATGATTGTACTTGTTTAAAAAGAGTATCTATGTACTACTCACTCACTCGCTTTAGCAAACACCACACAGTACGTATCGTATCGTATGTACTGGGTACTAGAGCCGGGTACTTGGAAATGATGATGGCAAGTTTTATAAGTTAAACCATAATAAAGTTATATACATACATATCGTCAACTAAAATGCAAAATAACGTAACAGCAAAAATACCAAATTCAAATATTTGATTGGTAAAAGATGAATAAAGAAAAAGAAAAATCTTAATTCGGCTTGTCATTCTGTTTAAAGATAAAATCGGCGAAGTTGTTTTAATTCCATTAATTTTAGAATTTTTGAAATGATGTTACGTTATTTTGCATTTTAGTTGACGATATTTAGTATGTATTTTTTGTATGTTAAACATATATTGTATATTTTGATTTTAATAACGATTAGAATGTATAGTTAAGATGTTAAATTTTTGATATCAAAAACTGACAGCATCCACAGAGACAGCATCAAATATTGTTTTTTTTTTTTTGTTTTTCTTTCTTTTTCTTTAATGTTGTTATAACGGAAGTGGCTTGATTTCTTATATTTCCCTGTTTTTTTCCATCATTTTTTTTCTATATATATAAGTTTTTTTTAATTTTATTTTTATGATTTTATTTGTTGAACTCAAAAGAAGTAAATAAATAAACTTTATTTTTATTTATTTATTTTTCTTTTTCCAAATGAAGATGAACACAACACAACAGAAAAAAAAAATAAGAAAATAAACATGAATTTTACTGAAGATTGTTGATGATGGCAAAGATAAATTATGAATAAGGGAAATGGGAAATGGAAACGTTTTGGTAAGAAAAAAAAAACACATAAAAAACAACAACAATAATAAGAAAAATTTGTGTAATAAAAATCAATGTAATTTTAATGTTGTATGTATTAATATTGTATGCTGAAAGTAGGTCCTTAAACAGATGCTACTGGCACTGTTAAGATCTTTAATATTTATTTTTTTATATATTTTTAAGGCAGGAAATGAAAATTTGTTAATATACTTTAAAAAGTCTGTTTATAGGAAACACAATTTTGTTTTTTTTTTTTTGCATTAAAAAAAAGGAAGGTGTCAAGGGTAGGAATGTTTACATTGTTTAAATATTTCAACAATTTTTTTTGGCAAATGTTTTTTCAAACTTGAAATTGAAAAAAATAACAGAAAATAGTAAATTTTTTTTATTCGAAAGAACAACTCTTTCAGCCATATAAGTTTATAATCCAAACATTTATTATGAAAAATAAGAAGTAAAAGAGCTATATTCTGCTGTGCCGAATCTTATATACCATTCACCAAATTATAATTAAAAATATTTTTTTTGTAAATATTTTTATTTAAATTATTAGTGGTTATTTTGTCGAACGTTTATTCCTGATTAATATTATTAATTATTTAGGCTCAAGTTCATTAAATTGATTTCCTTAGAAATTCAATTCATTTTATTAAATTTTCATAATTCTAAAGAGGTGGTGGCACTTTCGGGGTTAGCCACCACCTCCACATCAGCACTCTTTTATTTAAACAAAATATTTTTTTTTTTAATTGTTTTTTAAAAAAATTGTTTTCCAATTTTTTTTTAATTTTTTAAAAAAAAAATTTCAAAAAAAAATTTATGACAATAAAAAATTTTTTGATGAAAAAAAATTCGGGTTAAAAAATATTTTTCCCGATTCTGACCCATTGTAGGTCCAACTTACTATAGTAATATATAGCCTTATACATATATAGCTATATATAGCCTTATATACATCGTTGCAATGGACTTTGAAATATCTATCATTAGATATACATATTGTCTATATTAATGACTTAGTTATCCAGATATAGATCAAAAATAGGCCAAAAATCTAGGTTTTCCCGGTGTTTTTCTAATATCTCAGCCATTTATGGGCCGTTTTTTTCGAACCGAGCCGGAATAATTCCCTATATATTGATGTATGAATCATGTATGTAAATTATTTGGGGCCTTCGGAAAGTTGATATCAACATACAGACGGATATGGATATATCGACTTCGCTATCTATAACGATCTATACTTTGTGGGGTCGCAAATGAAAAATGTAGAAATTACAAACGGAATGACAAACTTATATATACCCTTGCCACTCATGGCGAAGAGTATAATAAAAATACAGCTAAAGGTTTTTATAGAATGGGGTGGTTAGTTTATTAACCACCATTAAACTACATTAAAAATAATTATGATAAACATTTTCGTAGTTAAATAAATTAGTTTGAAAGCTAAATTTCTTGATCAAAACAAACGAAATAGCTGAATAGGTGAGACATTCTCAAATTTTATTATATCATTTGTTATATCCCCTCATCTTCTATGTAATCACCTGTCTCTTCCAATCTAAAATTGGTACCACCCCAGCAGTTTGGGTAGATAAGTCCCTAACAGAAGTATTAGCCAAATTTCATAGAGGTATGCTGCAAGGCACGATCGGTTAACTGCTCATAATTATCTTCTTTGTCGGATTCAAGACTACAGACACTTTCGCCAAACCGAAGCTATGCCTTGCAACAAAATCTCCTCTATATTCATTTTCATTGAGTACAAGCGGCATCCTTGCAAAATAACATAAAATTATGTAGAGAAACACCTTATATAAAACTTATTTCAGTCACAGTGGTTAGTAACGCAGTGCAACACGAATAAATATAACCATATACGGACACCACTACGTTATAAACGATTTTGATCTTGGAGATGAAGTTTATTTGATTTTATATGTTCACAATTTTGTTCTTTATGACAAGGGCTACAACTTTGCTTTAGAGAGTAAAATCAAAATTCCGAAATGTTTCCAATATGAGCCTGAGAAAATGATCACTTTTTTGCAAAAATTACACCGAGGCCCCAATTCTTTGGGGCCCATCAAAAAAGTCGCATGACTTTGGGCAAAACTGGGTCTTTTCTTTTGGTCTTTTATAACGTATTGGTCTCCGTATATGGTTATATTTTCATGACTTAAAAGATTACACACCGTGTAATCTAACCACTCTATTACTTACGTTATTTATCAAACAGTATAGTTTAAAATATTACTTTGTTAGCTGAAGACAACCAAACAAACACTAAATAATAAAGTAATACTGAATTCGATGAATAATTTGAGCACCACGACAAAGTTTTGCAAAAAAAACATAAACGATAACTTCAAAAAATTAGAATTGTAGACCCCTTTCACACTAGGCAATTTAGTTGCGCAAGTCTCTTGCCCAACAACAAAACAGCATGTAAAATTTTCTTCTCCTTAACCCGACATTACCTTTGGCATCTACAAACACAAGAGACTTGCGCAACTGAATTGCCTAGTGTGAAAGGGGTCTTAGCAAAATCCCAATAGATGTCAATAAAAATGCCTTAAAGACTCTTGAAAAGGTGGTTAGAAAAGTGACCACTAAAAATTTGAAAATGATTTCGAATATATGGCCACCACGGCTGTCCTTAAAACTGTGACTGTTTTCTCAGCATAAGCCATTCCCTAAACGTAACCCCAGAGGAAATAATCGAGAGGTGTCAGATCGCATGACCTTGGAGTACTATTGACAGGTCTATTTCTCGAAATCAAGTTATCGCTAAATTTTGATTTCACGTAACGCCATTCTGTTGAAACAACATCTCCCCCATATCAATGACATCCATGTATTCAAAGAAAAAATCATTGATCATGGTGCGGTAACGATCTCCATTGATCGTAACGAGAGCTCCCGCTTAATTTTTGAATAAATAATGTCTGATGATGCAACCAGCGTGTAAACCGAACCAAACGGTGCAATTTTCTGGATGTAATGGAGTATTTAGGGTCTGTTTTGGATAGGTTTAATAACAATAAAAAATTAGCCACATCGCTGAAGCCAATTTTGCGATAAAATAGTCGTCTATAAGTTGCACGAATCGGTGACTGATTTTCAAAGTAAATTTGGATAATTTGATAGCGATGTTCAAACGTCAATATATTCATGATGATTTGCCAGAGCGCAGTATGACAGTTAGCCCTTTCTTAAGTTCTATCTTGCTTAAAAACTATCCTTTATAAACATGTTATGCACTTTCTTTCTCTGTTTTTTCTTCTTAGACCAGCACTCTTCTTAGACCTACTCATACAAAGCATTGTATTGCAACTAGGAAAATAGGTTCTGGGAGGGAGGAAAAAGGGAGTAGTGATTGTGGACATTCGATTTGAACTTTCCTACATTAAAAATGACAGGAACGACTTCAGCGGCAGGAACGGGCAGTGCGGCTAAAGAACGAATTTTCCCTGCAGTGTGTTGTGCGGCCCACTGGCCATGGGTACCAGTAACAAGTTCCCTAATTTCATCAGAACACATTCAATTGTATTACCGATAGAACAGGGAAATGCAGCCCACATTGTCGATATATTATTTTGACCATCGCTGTAAAACTCTAGTACATTTTATGGATATAAATAAACTGCAACTTTTTTTTTAGAATTATAACAGTATTTCAGTTTATATACAGCATGTATCCAGTATCTGATTTTTATATATAAACAACCAAAGAAATAAATATTATAGTTTTTGTGGCAGTTTTCTTTCTTGTTGCTACAGACTTTTTCTTGGTTTTTTCATTCTTCTTTTTCAAATCGATATACAAGAGAACCAACCAAGCAACATGCAAAATTGAAATATTTATTGTATTTCATTGTTGCCCATCTCGACTAGCAACTGTAACGAATATGTCTACAACCCAACAAACTTTCCAACTTTTCGTAGGCATCAATGAGCAATATGTTTCGAAACTTCAAACATCAATGTCAGCTGGTTACGATGTTGCTGTCGTTTTCATTATAATTAAGTAGCTGACTATATGACGACGAATGCTGTCAACGGCATTTGTAGTCATGTAGCTGTGTAGGCTGCTGTTGTCTATGTGTTTAAAGCATAAAGGCAGATATTTGCTTTTGAAACATCAGACTTCACTGTCAGCTGGTTACGAGGTTGCTGTCGTTTTCATTATAATTATGTTGCTGACTACAAGGCGACGAATGCTGTGAACGGAATTTGTAGTTGTGCAGCTGTAGTTGATAACAGCTATTATCGCTTTTGTAGTCATTCTTGATATTCGCGACATTTGTTGGAATTGCTTTACTAACTGTCACCTACTTGTAGTCGAGGATTTTATATTGTCTTCTTTCTGCATCCATTGTTGATGATGTCTTTCTTAATGACTTGGCCATTTGGGATATTTTATAATTGAGTGTATTAAATCTGTGTGTGTGTGAATGTTTGTTTTTGTGTCTGGTTTCCCTTTTCAGTCATTTCTGTCATTTAGCCGCTTTTTAGTTTTCTTTTACACTCTGTTTACACAAATAATAACAACAACAAGAACAACAACAACATCAACAAAATTAAATAACAACAAAAACTTATTTATAACAACGGTTTCTCTGTGTTTTATTTTCAACTTAATTTTTGGAATAAACCGATTTTAACACTCTTCCCTTCATCATTCGTATAATGATGTGGACATCATCAGCGTCAGCTTTCGTTTTTCTTTATTTTTAATTTTTTTTGCTTTCAAATAAAAAAAACTTTTTGTTATTTTTCCTTTTAAAGAACCATGTCAACAACTGGCGTTTTTAAAAGAATGCGCAGACATATAAAAAAATGTACAAAATCTACTCAAATCACAGGGAAAATAAATTAAAAAAGGAGAAAAGAGTTCTATTGAAATACATAATAACAATAAACAGAACAAGTAGTGTGTGATTTTTGTTTAAATTAAATTGCATATAAACCCTGCAGTCCAAGTAACTAGTTTGGCTTTGAGGAAGGCTTCTAGGCTTTCGTCTAGCGAGAAATTACTAGTGCAAGGTGGTTGTAGTTCTCGGGACAATTTAGCTTAAAAACAACACCGATTTCGCAGCATTGGAATTATTATTAATTACTAGAAGACAATTTTTTGGATTTTGTCGCCAACAAATATTGGAAGGAGACTTATTTCAAGACCTTGTCGTTAACATACTTTTATAGAAGACAACCTTTAAGATATTATCAATTATTTAGTCGTCACCAGATTTAATATAAGACATCATTCAGGAATTTATCGTTAGTCTTGTCATAGCCAGAATTGATAGAAGACAACATATAGGATTTGTCTCTTAATTTGTCGACAGCAGAAGTTTACAGAAGATCATATTTTAGACCGGTAGTTTATGAAAAGACAAACTACATGACATTGTCGCTCATATTGTATTCAACAGGGTTATAGAAGATAAACTATTAAACCTTATCGCCCATATAGTCACCAACTCCGTTTAATAGTAGACAACTTTCGCGAATTTGTCGCCAACAGAAGTTGAAAGGAGACAACTTTCAGACTTTGTCGCTCAACTTATCGCTAACATAGTTTTATAGGAGACAACGTTTAAGATATTATCACTTCAAAAATAGATAGAGAAATATATTCAGGGCTCGATTTTCATCTCTGTCGCTCAACTTATCTTCAACAGAAGCTTACAGATGGCAATATTCTAGACCATGTCGCTCATTTTGTTATTAACAGAGTTTAAAACAAAAGAAATTTCAGAACATTATAGCGCATCTTGTCGTCCAATGGGTTAATAGAAAAGAAACTTTAAAACTTGGTCGGCCATCTTGTCACCAACACCATTTAGAAGCCAACTTTCGGGAGTTTGTCACCAACACAGGTTGAAAGGAGACAACTATAAAGACTTAGACATTATCGCTCGCTTTTCATAAACACATTTAATATATGAAAACATAAGAGAACTGAAGCTTATAGATGACAACATTTTTGACCATGTTGCTCATTTTGTCTTTAACACAGTTATCTCAAACATACTTCAGGACATTGTCGCCCATCATGTCATGAAAGGGTTAATAAAAGCGAAATTTTAAAACTTTGTAGGTCATCCAGTCGTCAACTCTATTTAAAAAAGCAACTGTCGGCACTTTATCGCAAAAGGAGAGAACTATCAAGACTTCATTGCTAGAAGCGAAATTTTAAAACATTATCGCTTATCATGTCTTCAACTCCATTTAAAAGAAAGCAACTTTTGGGACATTTTCGCATACAGAGATTGCAACGAGGCAACTTTCAAGACTTTGTTGCTCTACATTGTTTTATAGAAGACATCTTTTAAGATTTTATCTTTTCAACAACAGATAGCGAACATTATGAAGGGCTTTATCGCTTGCTTTTCATAAAAAAATTTAATAGATGAAAACTTACTACAAACGTTCATTTTGTCATTAACAAAGTTTGAGATAAACAACAGGACATTGTTGTTCATCAAATTTAAAAACTGGGCTCCTATCTTGTCACCAACTCGGTTGAATAAAAGACAACTTTCGAGATTTTGTCGCCTACAGAGGTTGGATTGAAACAACTTTCAACTAACATAGTTTTATAAAAGACAACATCCAAGATTTAATACCATCTTTTTCAATGGGTTAATAGAAGAGAAACTTTAAAACTTGGTAATCCATCTTCGTTAAATAATAGCCAACTTTCGGGACTTTGTCGCCAATTGAGACTAGATGGGATTAACTTTAAAGACTTTGTCGCTCAACATGTCGCTAACATAGTTTTATAAAAGACAACATACAATAATTTATCCCATCTTTTCTAACGGCCTCAGAGAAGAGAAACTTTAAAACTTGGTCGCCCATCTTGTCACCAATTCTTGATTGGAAGGCAACTTTAGGGACTTTGTACCCAAGAGAAGTTGGATGGAAACAGACTCAACATTGTTAACATAATTTTATAAAAAACAATATTCAAGTTTTTATCCCATCTAGTCCTCAACACAGTTTATAGAGAACCATATTTATTACTTTATTTTATGTTTCATTTTCACATTTAATAAATCTTTGTTGATATTTTACATAGACTTATTGCTCAATTAATGGGGCATTTAATGCCAAATATAATTTAAACCCACCTAATATTTCAAAACACATGCAATCATAAATAACTGCATGATACTACCCAACTGGCCATATCATTCACAAGAGTTTATCATCCTCGAACTTTATAAGAACGTTTCTCTTACAAACACTAGAGAACAACTATCGTAAACGTTTCGAAAAATGTTCAGTTGTCGCTCATTCTCGAAAGTCCAAGAACGATTAATAATGAATCATTAGCCAAGTCAAATGAAACATTTGCTAAATATTTTTAATTCAAAAATTCTCTACAATTTCTCTAATTTATCTTAAGAAATATTATCGAGAATTATTAGGTATTGTGAACATATATAAGTTTAAAAAATTCTTGAGAATTTTACAAAGATTTTTGTTCGAGAAAACTTAGCAAAGCCAAGGAAGGACTTTACGCGAACGTATCCGTTACAAACATTTGAGAATAACTATCGCAAACGTTTCGAAAAACGTTCACTTTCATTATCGAAAGTTCGTTATTTGTTAAATATGTCTAATATTTGTTATTTTAAAAATTCTATGATTTACATAAAGAAAAGTTATCGGGAATTATTTGTTAATTTTACAAAACTTTTTTGTTCGAGAATTATTCGCGAATTTTCGATAGTTTGGTCGCTTGGCTAAATAATTCACCAAATTATTTATGTATTTTGTTTCCTTTGCCTTTGATATTTTCATGTTTCTCTCCGTTTTACGGTCATAATTTTTATGCATCTTTTGCTTTAAAAAAAAACACACACAAAAATTTGTGGTCCATGTTTATTTATTTGTTCTTCCAGGCCAGCAGCCAGTTCGTTTTTTTTATTTCAGATTTGTCTGTATACTCGAACTCAATATTTGTGTGCCTTCTTTTACGTTGTATTTTGTACGGTCAGACTGACTTCCTTCTTCTGGTTGTTTTGTGTTTTGTCATGGTGCTGCGACACAATAACGTATTTAATTTTTTTCCTACTCTTTGGTTAATTCGAGCATTTTATAATTGTTGCTCCCTTTTACTCTTTAGTAATTTCATTATTTAGCGAGACAATATGTCGCTCTGTTCCAACCCAACAAATTCTCCAGAGGAGTATGATGATGAAAATGCAAAAAAACCAAAACACATGGATGAGTCTGATCATGTTATGGAAGTGGATGAATTTGTTATGGGTACTGTTTATATGTGTTTTACTAAAGAACTGAACAGAACAAAAAAACAACCATTGGCAATATGTTTATTGTCGTGTTGCACGTTTTAACAGGCTACAATAGCTGCAACAATGACATTAACAACTACTACAACATGTTTTTGTTTTCAGATTTAAAACATTAAAGTTCTTTGTGCCCCTTCCTCCCCCCTTTATCAGAGAAATATAAATCCTTAAATGTAAAACATAAACACTTTACACTGCTCCCTCTAATAGTTTGGGATTTTTGATGAAAATTTAAGTTGTTTTTGTTATGATTGTGAAATATGTATTTTGTTTTGTGTTTCTTTATAAAAAATCAAAAGAAAAATACAAAAAAATTTAAAAGAAATTTGTTCACTTGAAACTCCTCTTCATCATCATTTATTTGTATGATTTTTTATGCAACATACTGCCAGTCATTCAGTATTGGCCACTCAAGTGCCTGCTTATTTTTTATTTTTTTTCTTCTTAAAGAAAAAATTTTAGACTGTTTATGATTCAATCTGTCACAGGGATGGGAAATCGGGAATCTAAAATGGTTTTGTAGCTATTTAAAATAAGTATAAAGTGTCTAACTTATGCTCCTCCTGCTATACTCCAACTATCGGGTCCTTGTCGCCAACAGATATTGAAAGGAGACAACTTTCAAGACTCATTTTGTCATTAACAGAGTTTCAAATAAGAGAAACTCTCATCTTGTCGTCCACGGGGTTAATATTGTAGAAGAGATACTTTAAAACCTGGTCGTAATTCTTGTCACCAACTTTAATAGAAGCCAACTTTCGGAACTTTGTCACCAACAGTGCAGTGGTTGAATGGAGACAACTTCTAAGACTTTGTTGCTCAACTTTGAAGACTTTGTTGTAACAAAGTTTTATAAAAGCCAACATTTAAGATTTTATTACTTCAACAACAGCTAGAGAACATTATGCAGGTTTATCGTTCGTTTAAGAGACTTTGTCGCTCGACTTATCATCAACACTCATTTTGTCATTAGCAAAGTTTGAGATAAGACAAACATCATCAAATTTAAAAACTGGGCTCCATCTTGTCACCAACTCTGTTGAATAGAAGGCAACTTTCAGGACGTTGTCGCCAACAGAGGTTGGATGGAAACAACTTTCCAGACATTCAGATCTTTAGAAGATAGAAGAAAACATAAGAGAATTTGTCGCTCAACTTATCGTCCACAGAAGCTTGTAGGTGACAACATTATAGATCTTGTCGCTCATCTTGTCATTAACAGAATATGATATAAGACAAACTCAAGGACATTGTTGTTCATATTACCATCAACATGGTTAATAGAAGAGAGAATTTAAAACGTGAACGCTCATCTTGACGCCAACTCTGTTTTCGGGAATTTATCGCCAACAAAGTTTGAAAGGATACAACTTTCAAGACTTTGTCGCTCAACCTGTAGCCACTGCGCTTTTTCACAATTTTGAGATCACTGTTCCTAAAAGAATATTTAAAAATTTCTCGCACATTTGACAAAATTCAATATTCAAGACTTATCCTGTCTTCACAAACAGTTAATAAAATTGGTTTGTTAGACTATGTTAACCGGCAGCCACATGGTAGAGACAGGAAAGAGAGCAGATCTCTTGAGTCCAAATAGTAGGTCCTTTTGTGTTACCTGAAAATAGAAATAGAAGAGGGTGAATAAAAGAGAAGAGGAATGTCAGATAAAGTAAATATAAAGGAGGATGTCAGAAGAGAAGAAGTAAGGAGAATAGTATGCAAGTCATTTGAGGGATACTAGGTCACTCTGTGGAGATTCCTGTGTCTGGCTTGAGTAGCCATTTGCAATTCCTAATAAAGGCATGAATACAAACTTCATGTCTGATAGCTCAAAAAGACTATTTAAGGAATGGTGTTCCAGAAACCTGAGCAATGACAAAGAAGATGAAAAATGGTCTCATCCTCCTCTTCATTCCGACAACTTCTACAAAAGTCATTATAGGGCAGGCCAAGTCCCCTCACATGGTTGCCAAATATGCAGTGTCCGATTATCACTGCCACTACATTGCAAAATTAAAAACTAAGCTATCTATGTCGTTCATCTTATCGATAACTGGCTTTTATGGAAGACAGCTTTCAGAACTCTGTTGCTAATCTTTGTTGCTAATGAAAATGTAATTAACTTTTCAGTTAAAAATAACCTAAGCTACAGGGAAGAAATGAAAAAATGGCTACAAGAATTGATAAACCAACATTATTTCGCTAAATATAATCGTATTCAATAAAAGAGTTGCAAAACAATAAATGCCTTTTTATTATTTCCACAATTGAAAATTTCGAACAAAAGCACTGAGAGAGGAATTAGTTCTAGAACCGTTCTAAATAAAGCGGATATGTTAAAATGTAATATAAATATAACAAACTCTAAATGGAATGAAGAATAAAAAATAAACAAATTTCTATAATAGAATTGAAGAAGCTATAAATGAAAACCCCGATGAAAGAACTACTTCCAGAAACATTATACTTTAGAACTAATTCCAGGGATGATAATTTGAAATAACTTATGATTAAGGAACATGACTAAGGAGCATATACATGATTTTCCAAATTATATCCACGATGGAAATTTTCGAACAAAAGCACTTATGGAGGAACTAGATCTAGAACCGTTCTAAAGATAGTGGAATATATGTTAAAATATAATATAATAAACGCTTAATGGATTCAAGAATAAAAAATAAAAAGTTTTCCTTAATAGAATTGAAGAAACCCGATGGAGGAACTAGTTCTAGAACATTCTACTTTAGAGCTAGTTCTGGAGATGATAATTTTGTAATAACCAATAATTATGGAGCATTTAGATGATTTTTCTAAATTATAGCCACGATGAAAAATTTCGAACAAAAGCACTGAGGGAGGAACTAGTTCTAGAACAGTTCTAAAGAGAGGGGATATGTTTAAACACTAAATGGATTCAAGAATAAAAAATAAAAAGTTATCCTTAATAGAATTGAAGATACAATAAATGAAATCCCCGATGAAAGAGCTAGGGATGATAATTTGTAATAACCAATAATTAAGAAGAATTTAACTGATTTTCCAAATTATATTCACGATGGAAAATTTCAAACAAAAACACTGAGGGAGGAACTAGTTCTAAAGAGAGCGGATGTGTTTAAATGTAATATAATAAACACTAAATGAATTCAAGAATCAAAAATTAAAAAGTTTTCCTTAATAGAATTGAAGATACAATAAATTAAATCCCCGATGAAACAGAAAATGCCGATTGCAGGAACTAGTTCTGTAAACGTTCTACTTTAGAACTAGTTCTAGGGATGATAATACGTAATAACCAATAAGGAGCATTTAGATGAGTTTCCAATTGATATACAATATGGAAATTTTCGAACACAAGCACTTATGGAGGAACTAGTTCTAGAACCGTTCTAAAGATAGCGGCTATGTAAAAATGTAATGTAAAACAAATAAAAAGTTTACTATAATAGAATTGAAGAAACTATAAATGAAAACCCAGATGGAAGAACTAGTTTAAGAACCGTTCTATTTGAGAACTAGTTCTATGGATGATAATTTGTAATAACCAATGATTAAAATAGCGGTTCTAGAGAACCGTTGCTTCTTTGAAACTTCTTTTTTCCTGGGATAGTATTAAAACAATTTCATTATTAGTATTACAGCTTCCATCTCTGCCATGGCCCTGTATGCTTAGCTATGTGTGTACGTTATTATAAGCATGTTTTTGTCATTTTCAATTTTATAATTTCAGTATTTTTTTATTTATGATTTTTTTTCAGTTTATTTTTCAGAAAAGAACACACTTACACATCCGCATGTTTGGTGGCTTCTTTTATATTTAGTTGGGATCGTTTGTTGTTTTCGATGCTGTTTTCTGTTGGATAGTGTAGGGTCAGGGTATTATAAATCTATATCTGTTTTTAACATGCTGTTTGTTGTTATTGGCGTTGTTTTGTAAACATAATAAATTGCCATTAGGGATTTACTGGGTGTAAGAATGTGTGCATGAATATTTTTCTATAGTTTAAAAAATATACACAAAAATAATGCAATATTTTTGTCTATTTTTAATAACACCCAACGAGAGAAGATTTTTGGTTTATTGCAACATGTTTAAAAAGTGTGATTTTTTTTTTTGTTTAAAAATGCATTTTTTGACGCATTGATTTTTTGTTCTTAATCTTTAAGATTTGAGTCATTTTGTAATATTTAACATAAAAAATTTGAGACAATTCGTCTTAGTCATTTACTGTTTTATGTAAATTGTGAAAAATATAGATTTTTTTTATTTGGGAATTCTTTTTAGTAAAAATTTGAATCGATTTTTTTTTAATAAAAATATATATCTGCTATAATAATGTTAAATATTGAAAACTTAAACCCATAGTTTTGATATAGTTTTGTTTACTAATACATTCTCACTACTTAGGTGTTTGACAACAAGTTAGGTTTTTCAGAGGAGAGTTTCCAATCTATGTCTATTTATCTATGCTTAAACCATTTCAGGCAACAGTAAAATATTTATTAAATTCTCGTTCCAAAATTTAATAAATTCAAGATTATTGAAATTAAATTAATCAGTTGAATCCTATTTTAATCTTCTTTAAACTTGCCTGAACATTCATTCATTCAACTGCACCCAAAAATCAGTGAAATGAAATTGTAGCGGAAATAATTTCTCTTTCTTTGGAAACAAAGTATGTATATCTTTCAAAATTGTCTGCTTAACAATGTTTTTATTTTCATTTGTAATAATTACACTAATTTTGTAAGTACATATGAGTGTTGTATCTTAGCTCAAGTGTTTGTTTTAATTTGTTTCTTTTCAAAAAACCCAAAAAAAAAAAAATGAATGAATTTAAAAGATAGATATTCTTCCAAAAACAAAACACACACATAAAATACTTAAATATTTAATTTCATTTCCAACATATGATGCAGTTTTCTTTAGAGATAAAGCCTAGAAAACTACAATTAAAATCATCATCATCATTGTCATTATTTAAACAACTTCAAGACACACTCTCCTCATCTCATCACTCGTGCCACTTGACTTTTTCAGTTTTTTTTTTTTGTTTCTTGACATTTTCTACTAATTTCTAAAACAAATGAATAAATAAATGTTAGAGACAAAACAAAAACAAACAGTTAGAGTAAAACTAAATTAAGCCTAGGCTGAATTTTCACTGTAGCTGTAAGATAATAATATACTAAACAGACTAATGCTGTCTTTACAATCATTAAAATGAACTATGTACCTTAAATTGCATTTCTACTGAGTATCAACTACAGAGTCAAATATTTAGTTGCCAAATAATATATAAGCAAATAAATGCTGCAGCTTCTAAACCATTTACTCGGAATATACAAAAATTCTGTTATACAAATTTAACTTCCCAGAAGTTGTTTAGTAAGTGAAAATTTTTAAACAGTAAAAATATCAATCTAAAAGCCTTGTCTAATGTAATTGAATGAAAAATAAATTTATTAATTGCAATTAGAGTAAAAACCTCCATCATTTTTAAAAAGATATATTCTATATTTCTTATATGCAAATTCAACTTCCCAGAAGTTGTTGGGTAATTAATATTTTTCTTGAAGAGAATGGAAGGCTACGCATATCTCCAGAAAAACGATAATCTGCATATTCAATTCCAACGTGAATTTAACATTATTTTATTGATGTGAGATTTGGCATGCAGCTGCACGCGACATAAACGCACTCCAAGTATTTGCCAATAGATGCCTGAGGAGAATTCTAAAAATATTTTCTCCAAATTTTATATTCAACTGCGATCTGTGGACAACCAAAAATCATGTCTCGGAGCACCGAAATATTGAAACGTAAGTGGAATTGGATAGGTCACATACTACGTAAACCCGCAGATGACCTAACGCGGACAGCCATTGAGTGCAACCCACAGGATTCTGAAGTAGCAATCACAAGGAAGTCCTAGAATAAAATCAATCATTGGAATACATTTGCAGTGGTCCCATGCTCCAACTTGGAACGACGAGAGTAAATATATTGAAGAGGAACTGTTGGCGATTATGTGTCTTGATCCTAGCAAGGACATCCAAAGCCATGACGTACGCATTGCGGTATTAGACCCCGGAATGTAGAAAGCACTAGATAAAGGCTCAGGCTATTCGAGAAGGTATTAAGGAGAATGACAATCCTGATAACAGGAGCCCTTAGAACGACTGCAACAAAGTCGCTCTTTACAATATTAAACTGGATTGCTGTGGTTATAATTGGTTCATGGAAGCATGGATGGAAGCATGGATCACGCCAGTATTATCGGAAGTTTAAAGAATCTTCCAGATAATATTGATTATGGCACTTCCAGGACCTTCCTATCGATAAACTTGGGTTTCTCAATTCCATACAACCTGGAATTAATGGAAGGACTTTACACAAAGAGTCTCTCGGATGGTTCTAGAAAGGGAGATCGAGTTGGCGAAGGGGTCTACATTCAGGAATACAGAATTAGGTTATCTTTTAGAATTCTAAATGAATGTAGTATTATTCAAGCTGAAATATCGGCTATTAAAAGGGCGGTTAACTGGCTCAGTTATAACAAGATAGCAGGCAGGGATATTCACAATAAAATCTCTGATAGGTGTGTACACAACATCCAACTTAGTCCAGGAATGCCGGGCATCCTTAAATATGATGGCGAGAAATTCAACAGTCGTATTTATTTGGGTAAGTGGACATGGAGATATTTTGGGCAACTGTGTCGATGATGATTTGGCGCAAAAAGGCGTCACGATGCCTGACGAAGAAATAGACTTCCTATGCGGGATTCCGTTATCTAAATGCAAGCAGCAAATTAGTAACTTTTACTATAAGCTGGCTCAGACAAGATGGTGGAGTGAACTCACCTGTACGATTACCAGAATAATATGGTCCCGACTAAACCGAGGACCGACAACATATCTTCATGGCCGGACACGCTCGAAATTAAGCAATGTAGTGGCGTTGATAAACGGTCACTGCATATTTGGCAACCAAGCGAGATGACTTGGCCTGACCTATAACGACTTTTGTAGAAGTTGTCGAAATGAAGAGGAGGATGAAACCAGTTTTCATCTTCTTTGTCATTGCCTGGCATTAGGAGATCTATGCATCAGATTTCTGGGACAACATGGCCTGACACGCTCCCAGTTAAGCAATACAGTGGCGGGTGATAACCGGTCATTGCATATTTGCCAACCATTCGAGGAGACTTGGCCTGCTCTATAACGACTTTTGTAGAAGTTGTCGGAATGAAGAAGAGGATGAGATCTTTGTTCATCTTCTTTGTCATTGCCCGGCATTAGGAGGTCTATGCATCAGGTTTCTGTGACATTGTTCCTTTAATAGTCTTTCTGAACTATCGATTTTTGTAGAAGTTGTCGGAATGAAGAGGAGGATGAGACATTTGCCCATCTTTTTTGTCATTGCCCAGCATTAGGAGATCTATTCATCAGGTTTCTGGGACATCGTTCCTTCAATAGTCTTTCTGAACTATCGAACATGAGGTTAGAATGCATCGATGCCTTTATTAAGAATTGCAATTGGTTACTCACGCCAGACAGGGCGTGGCCTAGTACTTCTCCTTACTTCCTTTTCCTCTGCTTCGGGTAACAGAAGGGCACCTACTGCATGGACCCAAATGAGCTGTTCTCTTTCCTGTCTCTACCAGACGGCTGCCTGTTAACATAACCTAACGTAACCTTGGTCGGTCTCATTAAATTAGCAGTTTTGAGAGCTAAAAAAGAACTTGCTTTGTAGCAGCTGAACATGATTCGTAATGGGCGGTTGTAAGCCCCTATATTTCGAAAGACTTCTGTCAAAGAATTAATTATAGATAATTAATTTAATGTGAAGTCTTTGTCAAGTGTTATTTTCAAACAAAAGGTTACGTTCAATATTAAACCCTTGTATTTTATACATACATATGTTTTTATGTTCCTAGATAACTAAACATTCCAAAGTTTAACATAAATATGTTCAACATAAATTTATCAATAGTTAAAAATTAATCTTAATGTTTGATAACATTAAATTAAGTTGTTCTCTTAAAAAACTAAACAAATTAAGGAAAATAAAACCATAAAACTAAACAAACTAAACTAACCATTATTTTTAAAACAAATTGAACAATTTTTATTTACGAACTTTAAACTGAAATAAACATTAAACTGAATGAAAAATAAGAAAGAAATAAAAAAAAAACTCAATGAACTTTAGCCAAGTTAAAGTATCTGTAAGATCCATTAAACATTTAAACCGGTATCTTAAGTGCAAGAAAACTTTAAACGGAAAGAGAAAAGCAGTGTAAAAGAGTGAATGAGAGAAGTAAGGAACAGCAGCAAGTCATTACAGCAAAGCCACTTTTTGTTTCGTCGGTTTTAAGACAATTTCATGACTCATTCTAAGCATGATTTTTCTGTAATTTTTTTCTTTTTTTTTCCTTCTACTTTTCTTTTATTTTAACGATTTATATCTTTTAAACGTTTTTTCTTAGTTTTTTATGTATTTTTCTTAAGACTTTTGTAGTTGTTATTGTTTTATAGTTTTTTAGTTGGTATTAAATTGTTGTTATTGTGTATGAGGAGAGTGAGTGCGAGTGCGAGTATTTGTATAAAATGTTTAAAGTTGCATCTTTTTTTTTTAACTTTTGCATATCAAATGCTCAACACGTACAGCTGTAATGTACATTATTTTCCATTAGAAATGAGAAATTATGCTGCATTCTTCTGTGTTTTTCTGCCGTTGTTGTTCCAAAGTACTTTTTATTGTAGTTCTTTTGAAAAAAAAACCTACCACATACTAGATACAAATACTTACTACTTATAGAAACAAGATGTAGCCCCTTTTACAAGTGGTGCCACACATCTCCATACATACGTACGTATGTAATTTATTTGTAGTAATTTTTCTATTATTTATTTATATTATAACTGGTACGAGTATAAATTCTATTGTACATAGATACATGTGAGTGGTACCTTTTGAATGCAGCAGACACAGCCACTACAAGTATGTATTATAAATTTATCAGGTCACTTGTGGCAGCTTAATCAACATAAAAATTACTATTGAGGTGGCTATTTAAATGGAAAAGATAAATACAATTATGTATGCACAAATGCAGCCAGATAAAACAACAAATTACATTTGAAATTAATAATTTCTTTTTAAATTAAGATTAGTTTGATTGCAACTAACAACGATGGTTACTAAGAGTATTTTATACAGGAATTTTGCATAAGGTTTTTAATGAATTCTTGAACTGAACTAGAAATGAACTAGAACTGAACTAGAACTGAACTAGAACTGAACTAGAACTGAACTAGAACTGAACTAGAACTGAACTAGAACTGAACTAGAACTGAACTAGAACTGAACTAGAACTGAACTAGAACTGAACTAGAACTGAACTAGAACTGAACTAGAACTGAACTAGAACTGAACTAGAACTGAACTAGAACTGAACTAGAACTGAACTAGAACTGAACTAGAACTGAACTAGAACTGAACTAGAACTGAACTAGAACTGAACTAGAACTGAACTAGAACTGAACTAGAACTGAACTAGAACTGAACTAGAACTGAACTAGAACTGAACTAGAACTAGAACTGAACTAGAGCTTAGAATTTGTCATTACAGGGTAATCAATGACACCTTTTTCACTATTCGATAGTGAAACTACATTCGTATTGTAAATCATCCCTTTTAAAATTAGAAAAGCCCACGCTTTTCTAATAAGTATTTAAAATTTTATGTTTAATTTATCTTAAAAAACAATCTAAAAAACAGTAACCATAAAATATATAACCCTTCAATACATTCAGTCTACCATTATGAATATACAGACCACCATATTTGTTGCAACATATAAATTGGTTGTTAAAATCACATTGTTAATAAAAAAATAAAAAACATTTTAAATTTTATTTTATTGTATATTTATTTCGTTTTATTACATTTTAATCACAGTATGTACTTTGTTGTGTGTACTTTTTACATTTGCATAATCATACAAAACTTTATGCATCATCTAAATATATATTTTGTTTAATTCTAATGAAAGGTCGTGAGGTTATTTCTAATTCTAGATAATACAATCAAATATTTGATTTGATTTTTATTTCATTTTTATATTTTACTCCAAGTGTTCAACGAGATTTTTTTTCATATTCTTTCTTATTTGTATATAAAGTGAAAATACGTATAAAATAAATAATTACAAACATAAAATATTTATATAATATTGTAAATTGTAAATAAGGTCTGAAAATATATTATAAATATAAAAATGCACTTTATTTAACCGGAAGTTTATGTTTAGATTTAGAGTTTACATTTAGATGAAAAATCAGATGTAAATATTGTAAATAACAAACAAAAATATTACAAATTATGTTGTAATAACTAATTATTTACAACAGTATTCTCTTAAGTATATGTAAATAATTATGAATATGTGATAGTTTTGCTTGGAAAGGATGCTTTAAATCAGTGCTCGGCACATGTAGAACATGCCACATTATTAGTAAATGTATTGCAGTGATGTATAAAAATAATTTTCTTATTTTGTTTTTCATGCACTATCTCCATTTGGTTTTCCATTCGATAATTTTAAAGAGTTTCGTTCACATTCGTGTTGTGTACATGTGAGAATTCGAATGCGTTCTGCCTCTGGTGCCTTATAATGCCGAACATTGATTTAAAGACTTGAAAGTGCATTGGTTTAACTATGTCGGAACTGGAAAAAAGGAGTGACATGTTCTTCCTTCTACTCCCCTTGAAATTATGTTTATTTTACTTTGCAAAATGGGGAACTAAAAACAAGTGGAAATAAATCTGAGTTGTTCTTGAGGCGCCAAAAAGGGTACCTCGGGTATATGAAATATTAAAACTGATGCCAAATATATCGATTCGCGTTGATATATTTTATATATGGAATATACTAGAAGCGATCAACAGAAAAAACATCAATATAGCTATCTCTATTATTGTCAAGACATTCATTTTGCAGTTTTTATTTTTTTAAATTTTTAAAAATCACTACATACTGAGTAAAAAATTAAAAAAGTAGATTTTCGCCATTATTTTCTGTCTGTTGAAATCAACTTTCCAAAACTTACAAACAAGATTGATACATCAATATGTCCAGAAATGGCTGTGTTATAAGCAAAAAACCACGACTACATCGATTACAAACTTATTACTGATTACTGACCTATATCTCGATTACTAAGTCATGTATACAAACAATATGGATATCAAATGGATGGCATTTCAAAGACCTTTCCAGCGACTTATATAATGCCTTAAATATTCGAACTGACAATGGCTCAATTTCTCGAAAACTAATTTTTAACCCGAATTTTTTATTCAACCAAAATAATTCTTGATCAAAGGTATATATTTTTTGCGAGCCATTCGTTTTTATACCCTTCACCTTCGTGAGAAGGGTATATATAAGTTTGTCATTCCGTTTGTAATTTCTACATTTTTCATTTCCGACCCTATAAAGTATATATATTCTGGATCCTTATAGATAGCGGAGTCGATTAAGCCATGTCCGTCTGTCTGTTTGTTGAAATATCTTCGGGATATTTTAATAATTCTGTCAGACATGCTTTCGAGAAGTTTGCTATTTAAAATCAGCAAAATCGGTCCATAAATAACGGAGATATGAGCAAAAAACCGGGACATCCTCGATTTTTGACCTATTTTTGATCTATATCTGGATTACTAAGTTATTAATATAGACAATATGGATATCTAATGATAGATATTTCAAAGTCCATTGCAACGATGTAGTAAGTTGGACCTACAATGGGTCAAAATCGGGAAAAATATTTTTTAACCCGAATTTTTTTTTCATCAAATTTCATCATACATTTTTTTTCCAAAAAAAAAAAAATTTGAAAAAAAAAAATTGAAAAAAAATTTGGAAAAAACTTTTTTTAAAAAAAATTAAAAAACAATGTCAAAATAAAATTTTTTGAAAAACAATTAAAAAAAATTAAATTTTGTTTACCTAAAAATATTTAAAAAAATTTATTTTAAAGTATAATTTGGTGAAGGGTATATAAGATTCGGCACAGCCGAATATAGCTCTCTTACTTGTTTAAAAAAGAATTGTTTAAATATCACTACTGAATCAATAGTTATGTGTAGGGGGCGGATTTTCATGCATTTATTATTGTAAAATATGCGCCTAAAATATGCTTCAAAAAAATCAAAATATGACCTAAAAACTTAAAATATATGCGCTTATATTTTAGTACATAAACATAAAGTAATTAACTATAATTCGCGCAATGTCCAAAAAATACACAACAGTGTTCCCAACAGTTAGGACTCTTTAAATTATACTAGGAATTAAATAGCTAAACTTTTAAAATTATAATTGTTATTCTGAGAAAACGATAAATATATTAATTAACCTTGTTATGAATGAATGTCAGTATATTGATCGTGATGTAAAGTAGCATCCAACCTTAATTTTGATCTCAGTTAAGCAAGTAGTAAATGTTTCCCTTATAGACAGTAATTGTCACTAATGTCTTATCACTTGGATGACTCCAATTTATATATTATGGGTAATTTTTTATGTGCTATTATATTATACATCCCATGGTATCTAGCGTAAAGACAATTGTCACTTAAGTGTCTCTAAGTAATCTATAGTGTAGTCACTTTAAATTGTGTACTGCATTTATCTATAAGTTATCCAAAATGGTCAATTAATCCCCAGCTTACCGGTTGTCACACTAAATGATAGGAAAATCACTAGTTCAGGACAGTCTTCTAAAACTACTGGGAAATGACTGTAAGTAGCGGTGACTGTGTATATGGAGTTAAAAAATCTTTCGGTAACGAAATCTCTTATTAATCGGAATTGCAATGAAAACAATTATGACTGTTTTCGATACATTTGAATTTTTGATACTTAGAAAAAAATCTAAACTTTTTTGAATCAAAATGTTTGAAATGATAATTGTCAACTGCTGATAGAGAAATGAAGAACTTAATGCCAGTTACTCGATGTCGAAAGAAGTAAGTCTATAACATTTAATGCTATTTCTATAATAAAGTCGACAAAAAACTTTTTGTCCAGACAATATATTGCCCATTGTCGACAAAAAAATATATTTTTATTAAAAATTTGGATAATATGCATATAAATATGCATTTTGAAGTAAAATATAACAAAATATGCATTATCAATAAAATATGCAAAAATATGCACTAACAAATCGATGCCATTTTACAGCAAAATGTGAGATTCGTATAGATAATTGGTCTACATTGTATTTGGATGTTCGAGAAAAAACATGCATTTGCATATAAATCCGCCCCCTAGTTATGTGTATTTAAAGAAAAAAAATTAAAAAGTCGATTTTCGCTATTTTTTTCTGTGTGTTTAAATCAACTTTCCGTAACTTTAAAATAACTTACACATATGATTGATACATCAATGTATCGTCTATAGTTCTAGTTCAGTTGCTATTTAAAATCGGGAAAATCGGCCCAGAAATGGCTGCGATATAAGCAAAAAGCAACGACTACCTCAATTACTAAGCTATTACTGATCACTGACCTATATCTCGGTTATTAAGTCATGTATACAGACAATATGGATATCAAATGGAAGGCATTTCCACCGTCATATATAATGCCTTAAAAATTCAGACCAACAATGGGTCAATTTCGGGAAAAATAATTTTTAAACCGAATTTTTTTTTAACCCAAAATTTGTTTCCTTAATTAATGGTATCTAAGATTCAGTACAGACGAAGATATCACTATTACTTGTTTTTTCACATACATATGTTCCAAAGGAACAATATGCAATCTTAGTATTATATGAAAAGTTTTGGGGAGTCCACCAGCAATTTGGCAATTTATCAGATATATTCTAGAATCTGCTTAAAATTTGCTTAAATTTAGCCAGACTTATTCATTAAGAGGAAGTAATTTTAAAATATTGCTTTAATTTAAAGTTCTTCTTAAAAATTTTACCTAAAATTTAAACCTTATTTTTATTAAATCAATACATTTTTATTTCAACATTTTATCATAATTTCAAATAACTTTTTAAAACAGTAATTTTAGCTTTAGACATTTTTTCCTACTTCTCCATCCAACCGAGTCACACCCACTAAAATGTCTAATATAAAAATAAAACCGAAATTTTGTAAATTTATTTATAATCCTTAATCTCATTGAGGTGTAAGTAATTGTCAAACATACACTCTCAAATATATGTATGTGTATGTACAATATATAAATAAATATACTATATACATATCTACAACAACAAAAGAGATAAAATAAACAAATAAAAAAAAATCTGAACACACACAAACAACATCATAAATTCACTTTAAATAAATTAAGAAGAGAAAAAACATAAAAATTTAAACTGAAATAGTCAGTCTGGCAGAAAAAGCTGAAAAAAAGGGAACGACATAAAAAGAGTAAAAACGACGACCATCATCAAAGACTTCGTACGACGTCGTCATTGATGAAATCTCAAACAGTAGACAAACGGACAGACAGACAAACAGACAAATGTAATACAACCAGTGTAAATACACCGGTAGATGGTAAATATGTATCTATGTATGGACTCGTATGTATTTTACAGAAGAAGGACAAAATGAAATTACAATGAAAAAAAAAAAAGTTTTGCAACAAAATGTTGTTGTATGTACAACAAAAGCAATTAAGATTTTAAATGCGTATGGCACACGTAGAGAAAAAATAACATAAAAATCAACAAACGATCGGACAGACAGATAAAACAACCAGGCATCCACCATCCATCCATACATCCAACCATCCAACCATCCAACCATCCATCCATCCGTCCAACTAACCAACCAACCGATAGACGGACAAACATGTGCATTGTTCTGCGGGTTGAATAAATTCATAAACCATAATAGACCAACAACAGCAACAAAACTACACATATTGCTACTATAAATTTATAATGTATGTAGATTTATTGAATACTCTTCTCAGAACACGGACCTTTAAGTCAGCGATGACAAAATTATGCTGCAATTTGGAATACTATTTGGCTGGTACTATTCTAAAGTAAGAACTATGAAGAATGGTACTTTAATCGTCCCCATTATGTGACATAAGACGTTATTAAAAACCTGATATTTTCAAAAAGGAACAAATGATCTGCAAATCCATCAGCGGCCGAAAGTGATCGTTTATTTTACTGTAAGCCACACGAATGTCAACGAAGGTTTTACAAATGATCAAATAAGAAATAAAAATCACAATACATAGCTGGTCAGATTTCAAAAGAGAAGGAAAGTGCCTACCACTGATTTAGAATATGGAAACAAGTAAAAAAAACGAATAAATCATGTAGATTTGTTTCAAAAACTTCGAAGTTACTCGGATTCCGTTTACAGAACAAGACCAAATGATTTAGTTGGTGCAAAATTCTGAAAGGAGAATAATAAGGCGAATAGTTATTGACAGTCAGTGGCGGCCATGTTGTTTTGGCGGCGTCTGTCAAATCTGTTGTTTATTATTCAGACACAGATGTTAAAAAACCATGGCAAGTTGAACGATTGAGTAGCATGTTCTTGTTATTATCTCTCGTGAAGGTGATAACAAACAAAATTGACGTATAACGGACGACACCAAACGGCACGAGGTGGCAGAGCATCTACAAAAATTTTCTGTTCGGATCGGATTTTGGAAAGACAGCATCATTGGTCCATTCACTGCAGGCACAACAAATCAATGATACGAAATTTATATTGTCCCGAATTGAACGACATGTGGTGCCATCGAACGCCACAATGGACATTTTCTATGAACGATTTGAGGATATGGTTATCACTCGTGGAGGTGATCTGAATTAACCACTAAGATCGTGTGATTCGACAGCGCTAGACTTTTGCTTCAGGGTTTTTTGAAGTCGTGAGGCTAAGCCAATAATCGACCGATAACCTTAAAATCAACATAATACAGACTTTTGCTCAATTTTAGGCAGATCCTTTTAGGCAGCCGAATCGTGGTACCATCCGAACGGCATTACAAGACACACAGCATATGACACAATTGAAATTCTGCATGATTTAATTATATAGAGGAGACTTGAATATTCGACCAAGATCGCGCAATTTGATCCCTATATTTTTTTCTTGTGGGGTTTTCTAAAGTCTCAGCTGAATCGATCGATAACCTCAAAGTCAACATAATCCAGATCATCTCACAAATTTAGCCAGATCCTTTTTGGGCCGAATTACACGATATGGATGTGTACGACATGTGGTTCCATCAGAACGAACAGACATCGAATGCCAGAATGCACATTCTGCATGAATGATTTAAAGTTATGATTATACTCGTTGAGGCAACCAATATCGTGTGATTTTAGCCTGCTAAAATGTTCCTTGTATGGGATTCTGAAGCCGCAATCGACCGATAACCTCAAAATCAAAATATTCTAGGCTATCGCTCTAATTCAGCCGGAACTATGCGACAGAGTCATTGAAAATTGTAACTCTCGGATCTGTAATACCGTGCGAAGCCGCGGCAAACATTTGAACGATGTTATATTCCGTACATTATACAATACATTGGCCTTTCCAATAAACTATTTCTATTAATATTTCACACACAGCTTGTTTTATTTGATTTTCACTCAATTTCAACTCCTTATAAAAGAATGTTTTCATGTTTCATTGCAACTAAATATTCTGTAAATTACAAATACATACACCAATTGATCAGCATACTGAAAGAACTGAAACTACAATTAAGTCCCAAAAGAGTACAAAATTTCCAATTTCATTCGAAATATTTTGTAATTTTCATTACGCATCTCTGCTTTAGCTACACACTTGCATACACGCATACAGCTCGCTCGCTCGCTGGCAATATTTAACCATTCGACCATCCAACAATATTTCATACATCATAGAAAATCCAACTATACATATTTTGAACTGCACTCAAGTCATAGTTGTTGTGGCGTATTGAAGAGGAACAAAAAGACGATGATGATGATGTTGCTGCTGATGTTGAATATAAAAACAAATAGTATAACAAACGCCCACCAGAAATGAGTTTGTTTTATTGCAAAAAATTTCAATATGAAATAAAAACGACAGAAACAAAAATGAATTTAAACTGATGTGTAATGAACGCCAGAGATCCATTGGAAAGAATTTTTATCATTTTATTACCATCATACTGGTTGGTTCGTTGCTTGGTTGGTCGTCATTGTTGGTTGTTGTTGTTTGTGATAACTTGCCAACCAGCCATCCAGCCAGTTACAAGGACTAGACTGTTGCTAATTAGTGTTGTTAAATTTCATTTAATCGCACACGGAAAAAAGATCCGTTGGAAATCGGTGACTTTGGTTACGATATCGTATATAGTAAATGAATGGTCTTTGCAATTGCCACTTGTAAAATATCCAGAATGCTGTGGTTCACTTTGAGTTTCACTTACTAAGAACTGATGAGTCTTCTTGGATATTTGGTTACTGGTCTCTGTATAATTGGATGTGTGTCGATTACCTTTTTAACAACTATTGCAGAAGTTGTTTGCACCCAGAGAAGAAAGTTTAACATCTAATATGTGACTGCGCCGATCTACAAGAGCTCAGGCTAAGGTTTCCTAGTGTGAACTTTATCCATGATCTGAACTTTCTCAAGGCTGTGTTGGTGATGGTTCTAATTAGCTAAGTCAAATTTTCGGCTGATACGTACAAGATTCACAGCAATAAATTATACATGGGCTTTATGGCCTCCTTGTGTACTCTTGTTTAGATGATATCTCCAGATGGTGTGGCTTAGAAGAGAAAGTTTTATTATTATTAATAGTGAGGCACTTCCAGCACTACGACACATAGGATATGTTGTGCAGAATATTCTGAGGGATGTCAATCGGTCCATTCGCTCCTTACATGGCCCCTATAACCAGATACCCAGCACAATGTCAGACCATTCATTTAAAGATGTAACCTAGTCCATGATGACTCCGGACTTAATTCCATAGGAAGATATGGCCTGAGGTGCCCCATAATCTCATTCGCAAACACAAATTAAGTGAGAAGCCTATCATGTGTAGCCTCCAGGTATTTTACCTCATTCGAATACTTAATAGACGAGCCATTTAAATTCCGCTCTATATGCCTCAGAACTCTACGTCTAGTAACTGGTGAAACTCTCTTTCCTCCCACCACTTGGTAGTAATATCAAGAGCGGTAAGCATCCTTTCCGATATTGTTGCGTCTTCCCATCCAGTAATGGACATTATCAGATCACCGGTGTAATTATATGCATGGTGTAATGTGGTGATAATGGTGTAATTATATGCATGGAAGCCTAAGTTGTTAAGTATTTCACATAGTTCATCGATGACCAGTCCAAAGTAGAGGCGACAGCTCGTGGTTGCCCTTATTGTTCTCGATAAACCACTTAAGTCCAACTTAATAACTCGAGATAACATCATCTCAAATTTGTAGATCCTTTCCTCTACAGTGCCTGTTCAATAGGCCCCTTGAATATCGATGAACACGCATAAGGCTGTATAATCGATTAACTTTGTCACGTGATGAATAGAAAAACGAGCTGAAAGACTAATAGCTTTGTAGAAATTTGGCAGTTCAGACTTCCCAGCAGCCTTTGGCGACAGGACATGGGTGCCCTTATGGTCCTCGATGAACTATTTAAGTCCAACTAGATAACTCGACATGACAGCATCTTAAATATTCATGTCCTTTCCTATACAGTGCCTTTTCAACAGGTCCCTTGAATATCGATAAACGCGCGCAAAGCACCTAAAGCCTTCTCGATTAACGTTGTCACGTGATGAATAAATAAACGTGCTGAGACTAATAGGTCTGTAGAACTTTGTCAGTTCAGAATTCCCACAAGCCACTTTATCCTCACGCCGCAATTCTCTGTTACGGAACAGACCAGGAGACTAGATTCGAAAACTGTCGACAGTTATGGGACAAATAAATAAAGAGAATAATTTATCTTTCTCGGTGAATATCCTGAAATATCTTGTTTTCTTTTTAAATGTTTTGGCAGTTATTTCTTCTAGAATATAGAGGAATTGAAGAGAATAGATCCATTAAAAATAGTGAAATTCATCTATGATACGGTCCAAAGAATTTAAAAGGAATTTGGTACTAAGAAAACTAAGAATAGTTTGAGGAATTATTGCAGATCAGCAATATTAGTATTGTGGTCCTCTGCTTTTAAGCTAACCAAAGCAACTGTTTTTACTTTTAGACTTCTTTCGCGAAACCAGAAGTCTAGATGTATTTTAAATTCTTGTTATCAGATTCTAAATAAAAAATTAAAGAAGAATAAGTTCTTCGGCCACAATTGTCCGACTTGACTTCAACGAATAACCGACTCAACTTTTGCACTTTTTCCACAATTCACCTAACACCACCGAAGCCAAAGTGTAAAATGCTAAAAAAATAAATATATGGCCTGAGAAAAAACTAAACAGTAATAAAATAAAAGCCGTCACTTGTGCACAATGAATGGTATTTAACAGACACTCGCATAGTAAGAGGAACGAGCGACAAGGCGAGGCAAGACATCATCCACTTACTGCTGCTCCTGATATTAAAAAAAGAAGAAGAAGCAACAACTACAACAATGTCCAACATACACACTTAAAACATGCGTCCTTTCATAACAGAAATTGTGCAACACAAGATTCCTTATATACACCAACATCGTACGTACGTACATCTATAGTAAGTACTATATATCAAAAGGCAAATATATATACTATATGTTTAATGCGTGGTAGGTAGTAAGTACAAATACATTAGCAGCTTATAATGTTACATTAAGTAACAATATACATAATAATGTTAGTGTATTCTAACTCTCTCTCATGCCACAAAACATGGATGGATGGATGCTTTGATAGAATTATTTGAAAAACGTAAAGTTCTATGGAAAAACAATACAAAAAAAACGGAAAACTTGATACATTTATCCATACAAGTGTAAATTTTACACAAAGTCATGGAAATAGGCAAACAAGAAAAGAGTTTTCTATAATTTTTTATATTGAAATCAAAATTTAATTTTGTTAAAACGTGTGTGTCTGTAAGTAAGGTTGTTTGTGTTTAAAAAGCAAAAAAAGGAACTTTGAAAAAGTTAGACATGTTAGATGTTTTCTTTTTTTTGAGTATAAGGTGGCCAGCTGATAGAAAATTTGGGATTGAAAAGAGTTGAGAGAAGTTGCCCAATTATATATAAATAAACATAGTAGTTCTATAAAATAGCTGGTTAGTTATCATATGTAGTATGAGATCTTTCTATACATATATGTATAGATCAGTGGTCGGCACAAATATAAAACTATTTTTCTGATCTCCAATCTTCAATTTTTTCCCTTTAGATAATTTTAACGAATTTTGCTCACATTCGTGTTGTGTTCATCTGAATAGTCGATTGCGTTCGACTGCTGGTGTTTCTAACAGCCCACCACTGATATAGATACACAATATTTTTCTCAATTTTTAAGTTTATACTTTAATTACTTGTTTTACACAAACATTCCGTAATGACAATTAATAAACTGTTAATTTTGTGTAAATTTTCTTTTGTATCTATTATAATAAGACAAATTTCATGTCTTAACACTTTGATAAATTACACTTCAAAAACACTCCCAAATTAAGCAATAGCTTTTTGTAAAGTCTGTTAATATAGTCATGGTTGCTTTGAACTTCTTTGGCCACCTTAAATGTGTGATTTTATCTAATAGCAAATAGCGGGTGCTTTTATTTATTTGTCTATAGATTTATTTATGAGTATGTAACAAATGTTTATGTATCGACTATTACTATATAAACATATACGACGTCTATGATGACTTATACACAACATATATAGCCAAGAATATCCCAGTAAACACTACCTGTGATTTTTAAGTTTAAAAACTACCTTAAACATTAAATGCTAAATATATTTCACTGGCTACTAATACTAGCTATACACTCTCTGAATTCTTATCTGAAATTAACCATTGAGGCACGTTCAGACGGTCAGAGTTTATATATTCATAAACTGATTTAAAATATATTATAAATGTAAAGGCATTAACAACTAAGATTGTGTAAATATAATGTAGCTTTATACCAGTGATCGGCACCGATGTCTTGAAAAATATCTCAATTTCAATTTATCAGCAATTTATATTTGTGCCGACCACTATTTTTTTTCTCCATTACACCTCTTGAAAGTCACAAAGCATCTCCATCTTATACGATTTCTTGCAGTTGTTTTCGCGTCTATCTGTGTGAGATTGCACTGTCCTTTCTTGGAGTATTGCGCTTCTCCATGGTGCCATTAGATCCAATCTATTGTTATTTAGCCTTGTATCAGTTTTGTTAAACGGTTATTGTCCCAGCTAAGTAGATGATTGGTCTGCTGTAGGAGGTCCTAGGATACATGTATAATGTTGCCATTAGATCCAGTCTAATGTTATTTTGCCTTGCATCAGTTTCGTTAATCAGTTGTTGATTCACTATAGTCCCAATAAAGTATTTATTCATCGAATTATTTTCGAAATTGAATGTCTCTTCGAGACTTATATGTCTACAAATATCCAGAACGTCAAAAACTTCTGGGATAACCAATTTAAAGTACAATAATCTCGATTCCAATTAGGCGTATCATTTAATTTGAATGATTATGGCTGGCAAATATTGTTGCCATATGCAGAATAATATACATTGAAATATGTTGAACTTTGCTATACTGAGATACTGAAAAAACTCCATACGAATCCAGCCTTAAGGTTCCTTAAGGTGCTCAGAACAAACTCGACCGAACGAACGCTCTTTGAAATATTAAAATCTTTACTTTCGTCAAAGCGGTGAAAATGTCTATTCTATCTTCAGAAATCACTTGGTGACAGTTGGACTGTAAATAAATACTTTATAAACACAGTTCTGCTGTTGTCTAAACTTCTTCCCCGACGAAAAAATTTCAATTACTAAGTTGACAATCTTCCCCCGAGTGCGATTCGGACTCTTGCGAATTGAAGATCGAATTATTGTGGGAGGATAATACATATAAGATATGCACTTACATACTAGTACTGATGTTCCATACTGTCCAGGAGACTTATTTATGTTGAGCTCGGTTAAATACGTCCAAATTGGTTTTAAAGCAGTCTTATACAGAATGACTTTACAGTCAAGGATTTGATTAGCCAGTGCAAATTAGAATTTTACAGGCCTTTTGGTTTATGTGTGGTGACTCCAAGTAAGACGTCTATCCAAGTGTATGTGACATGATCAGTCTGTAAGATGTTAACGTTTTCAAGTGAGTCAGTTGAACAGTTTCCTCTCCAAAGTGTAAACGTATCATGTTGGTTTCATTTACAAGTATTCTCCAGTTTTTCAGTCATGTCTCCATTGATAGTTGTCTAGATGCCATGATTGTGTCAACGTTTGAACTATGAGAGTGACATTTGCTCCTTGACAAATCAGAGGTGTATATCAAGTAACACTTTCCTGTGGAACGCCAGCTTTTATTTCATAGTCTCTTTCACACAATCACTGTACTCTACTCGAAAAAACCAGCCGATATGTAAGACTCTAGTAATCTATACTAGGAGGCAACAAGCATTATTTTTAAATACTTTCTCAATAGTTTTGACAAACAAGGCAGTAAGCTAATTAGTCTATGGGAGAATGGTACTGCCTAGTTTTATTATCGCTTTATATAATTGTCACATTAGGTAGGTTTCCAATCATTGATGATGTTATTAAATCAAAACCTGATGACTTTCTTGGGTTAATATTGTCCTTTATAGTTTTTTGAACATCTTCTTGACTGATTGTGATTATTCTAGAGTCCAATGTACAAATACCTGGTTCCTCCAATACAAATGGTCAGCGAATATCAAGGTTTTATCCTTTCTGCCCAGATGCCATCAGATTTTCATAATAGTTTTTGTTTCTCTACCGGTGGCTTTATATTTGTAGCTGCCTTCCAAAGGTATGTGTACTTAGTATTTCTAAACTTTTAATGTCATTTCCAGTTCTGCGATTCTCTTCCAAAAGAAAAGCACTTACTTGCAAATGACAGCTTCTGCTTTGCAGCAGGGTATTTACTTTGTTATCCAGGCCGAAATTACTGAAGCCGTGATGTCGATTCTCTTCCAAAAGATCCGTGTAGATCTGACTGCTGATATAGTTTCTATATTTCAACCAATTAGTCTCGAAAAATGCAGTTTCTGTACAAAAGTTTTGTAAGTTATTTTGCCCGTCATAGATAACAATCATAGTTTCTTACAGGATCAATTTCAATGTTGTTATTGCTTTTTTAGCGCACCAATGTCATTGAATACAAATTCATATTGACGAAAAACATTAGCTATGGTTGTGGTCATTAATATATGTATTTTGATATTGGAAGTTTGTATAATAATGATTTGAAAACTTCCTTAGCTGTTATAAATGTAATGCTAAATTTTGGAATAAAGAACATGTGTAGGTGTACAGCGAAGAAGACCCAGAGCTTTTCTAAGATAATTGTTTATATTGGGGTTTGACATATTTGACAATGTTGAAATGGCATATTCAATCCGAGGTCTTATAAATGAGCGAAATATTTGTGAGGATCTCTGTGGTGGAATTCCAAGATTACGATTATTAAGTAAGCGATCTTATATCTGTAGTGCAAGCAATTCCAAGATTACGATATGCGATCTTATAACTTCGAAAATCGGTTTGACACCAAATTACGTTGACGTCACAACTCTTTTTAAGTCTGAAGGAGAGATTGATTGATACCTGTATTAGGTTAGGTTCCATGTGCAGCCATTCTTCAAGCAGCTCACTTGGGTCCATTCAAAACTGATCCCATTGTGATAAAATTAATTATTCGAATTAAAATTAACTTTCTAACACTTTCGAAAGTTCTTGAAATCACACTTGATCAAAGTTAAATAAATGTTTATTGGGTTAATGTAACCAACTCTCAAAAACACACACACTCTGGATACACGAAAAAAGATTATAAACATTTTTGAACTTCCGTGTTGTTCAAATTGAATTTGCACAACACACACACATTCACATACACACTGATGCAAACCAAAAATGACAACAAAAACAATAAAGCATACACACAGGCATTTCGAATATTCCTATTTCAACAATTCCTTTTGCCAAAATGGCAAAAATGAGTGTATGCAGCAGCAGCAGCATGTGAGTGTGACTATGAATGTGTGTTCGTACGGACAAAAAAGCAAAAAGTACATACAAAAACAGTTTTAGTAAATACCGGGGAGTATTTTACAAATCCAACAAAAACATAGGACGAAAAGTAAAATACATGAGAGTAAAAAAACACTGAAAACATGCGGCGCACGCAAAAAAATCAATATAATTTTCGTACAGACAACTATTTTTTTGCACTTACTTGGTTTTTAACAATGTAAAATAAATGAATTAACATTTTTATAAGAATAAATTCTAATAAAATTAATTTAAAAAATTGCTTCATTAATCATTATTAAATTTAATTAAGTTGTTTTGCAAAAAAACATAAATTTTAACACTTCACAACACTACAACACGAGTTTAGTCTTTCTTTCATACACCTTTTTATTTACTACAACAAAATAATTTTTGTGTGTATTTCTTGTTTTTGTTTTATTTATATTTTTGTACTTTTGTACTTTACTTACTCTCAATCTGTCAGTTTATTTTCGAAACATGCAGACTGCTGCTTTTCTTTTTTATTTTGTTATTTTTTCACTCTTTTTTGTGTATTTTCTTATTTACACTTACCTTTTTTTCTATGTGTAGATTGGAGCGGGCCCCAACTCGTGAAAGAAGTTCAAAAAGAGTGTTGAATGATGATGGGGAGATAGAAGGGAAAAAACGCAAGGGAATTTCTATCTGTGTGTGCAAAATGTCTCTAATGCGTCCAGAAGTACAAATATACAAATTTAATACTCCAACTTTTCTTGGAAACTTTAAACGGAAAATCTATTTTAAAACTTTAACTGCAAATTTATGTGGCCTTTTTTTAATATGGTGGCTCTTTCTTCTTGGCTATCTTCTATGTATATTTTGCATAAAATTTCACTTGAAATTTTTCCAACTTTATTTTTGTTTTTTCTTTTAGCTTTATAGTATTTTTAGCCACACTTTTTTACTAGCTTTTATACAAAGTAAAATAAATTATTTTTCTTTTACATTTATTTATATATAAACCGATTGATTTTATTTATATTCTTAAAATTCCTTGCAATTTTTTGTTTTCACTAAAGGAATTTTTTTTATTTAGCTTCTTTTCTTAAATTAAAAATTCACTTCTTTTTCTTTGCACATCCTTTTTTAACTTGTCTCGTATTAAAAAAAAATTAAAAAATAAATTTATTCGTCACAAACTACGCGTACGAAAATCTAAACGTAGTTGTTGGAGCACGCACTACTCGCAATTGAATGGTTTTGGTTGGTAATCAAGTTGGAAAGTAAATGCAGCCAGAGCTAGCTAGAGCCAAACAGACAGCAACTACCACAAAATTACACTGCTACTAAAACAGCCACAAAAGAAAACAGATAAAAAAGAGCTCCTCACTCTCTCAAAGCGAGAGAATTTTACTTTACTAAATTTAGTAGTAGTCTGTCTTTCTTCTTATTTTATATTGACAGCCGCTGTCATTCTTGCGTTTTCTTTTAGACCATTTTTACTTGTTTGTGTTTTAATTTTTTTTTAAGGGCCAAAAACTTATTCGTCGAATATTAATTGTAATGTTTTTAAATTATTTATTTGTTTGTTACAACAATTACACATTATTTTAATTATAAATTTAAATTTCATTATATTTTTTTTGTTTCCACTAAACACTAGATTTTTTTTATTTTTTTAACAGCTGTTTTCCAATTTACTTCCTACTACTACCATGTTTTTTGTTTTAAACAATTTAGTAGTGCTTTAGTACCACACTAGTTGAGAGAGAAAATATACCGTTGAATTGTGAGAGAGAGACATGAGTAAAAATAATATTAGTTATGCACTTTTCAACACTATACCAGGAATGGAAAATTAAATTAATAATTTGTTCTGTATCAAAATATTCAATATTCAAATAATTTTATGTAATTATTTTCTTTCATATTAGTGTAGTAAACTATAAAAATTACGTTATATTTAAAAAAATATATCGAAAATACAAGCAACATTATTTTCTTTACAAAAATAGTGATACAGAAAATTTACTTTATACAAGATTTCTAGAGAAAATACAGTTATACTTACAACACAAGATATTCTACGGAAAATACTGTTATAATACATGAGATATTCTGAGGTACTCTAGATAAAATAAATACACAAACAACATTTTCTTCATATATGGTCAAGCATAACCATATACATAATTAAAATAACCGTACAGTGAGTAAATGAGAAAACATTTTTATTTTAAAATTTCAATAATTTATTTTGGTAAATGATTTTTGGAAGTGGGTCTTATATGGGAGCTATGAGCAATTAATTATCAACCGATCGCCATGGCATTAGGTCTGGTGACTTAATTCTATATGAAACTTAATTTTGTTAATTAAATTTTATTTGGATTCCAACATTTTTAGGAGATTTATTATTCTCGTTAAAGTGATTTTCGGAAGTAGGCCTTATATGGGAGCTATAACTAATAATTATGAACCGATATCTCATAACTTATTTTGTTTTGCCTTGCAAAGTAGGCATATTGATATAAAATATGTCTTTATAACTAAATTCTTTTTAAATCTAAAATAAATTATGTTGTGTAATATGAATGAATGAATTTCGAGATTTGTGATTGATTTTCAATATGACCACGATTTAAATAAAAATATTTGTTCAGTTATTTATTATATGTATGTATAATAATTACACCAATCCAAAGATCATTTCATTTTATCATTCTTCTTCACTACAGTTAGAGTTAGTTAATTTGTGTGTATGTAACAAACACTTGGCTTTTATATTAAGATCATTTGATAACTAAGTAACGTTAAAATAGGTTTTCATTCGGAAGTGGTATTTTTTAATAAATTTTATTACTTACACCTACCTCATACCCAGCTAGCATAGGAAGTTTGTTAGACATTTTTACAGAAGAATCAGCTCGTGAAACATTTTACCCTGTGCGAAGGAACTTCTGCACACGCAGTTTTAAAAATAACAAAAACAAACAGCAAAAGAAACAACACAATTAAAAAAATTAAATCACTTTTCAACACTAAAAAAGGAGTAAAGAAAAAAGAGCAGCATAGTTTCAGGATGAAAAATAAAATTTTGCACGAAAAACTTTGTATTCTTTTGGGATGCAAAATTAAAGAATCACAAAAAGTGCTACATACTTTTAGGATGAGCGTGACCTGAAAATTATTACAACGGAATTTGTTTTTGTGAATTTCTTTTCTAATCACAACAATTTTTATAATCACCACGATATTTATATTCACCACGATTTCTATATTCACCACGATTTTTTATTCACCATGATATTTATATTCACCACGATTTTCATATTCACCACGAATTTTATATTCAGCACGATTTCAATACTCACCACCAATTTAATATTCACCACGACTTTATAATCACCACAATTTTTATATTCACCATGATTTTTTATTCACCACAATATTTATATTCACCACGTTATTTATATTCACCACTATTTCTATATTCACCACTATTTTATATTCACCACGATATTTATATTCACCACAATTTTATATTCACCACGATATTTATATTCACCACAATTTTATATTCACCACGAATTTTTTATTCACCACGATTTTTATATTCACCAGGATTTTTTATTCACAACGAACTTTTATATTCACACGATTTTTATATATTCACCATGATTTTTGTATTCACCAAGGAATTTTAATTCACAACGATTTTATATCCACGATTTTAATATTCACCACGATATTTATATTCACCACAATTTTATATTCACCACGATTTTTATATTCACCACGATTATTATATTCACCACGATTTCTATATTCACCACGATATTTATATTCACCACTATTTTTATATTCACTACGATTTTTATTCACCACGATATTTATTTTCACCACGATTTTCATATTCACCACTAATTTTATATTCACCACGATTTTATATTCACCACGATTTTTAATATTCACTACAATCAATATATGTATATTCAACACGATTTTTATATTCACCACGATTTTTATATTCACCACGATTTTATATTCAACACGATTTTATATTCACCACGATTTTTATATTTATCGCCACCGAATACGGGAATTTTAAAAGCTAAAAAAAATGTCATAACGGCAAAACGAACTTGGGTTTTATGGATAACTGTTATCGTACTTATATCATTATCTGTATAACGTCCCTGTTCTTTTACACTGAACATTTACCAATCAGCTGTTTGACACAATTTTTTTTATTCTACAACAACGTTCATTGAACGTACCCAAAACAGCTGTTACCATAATTCCATATTTAATACATGTGAAACGATTGATTTTAACACAAATTCTTTTAATTTTAATAAAATAAATTAATAAAATGTTTACAAATATTCTACAGAGGTAAGAAGTATTAATTAACTGTCTAACTAAATTGAACTCTAAATAAATCATCACAAATTTATATAATGTTTTCATATTTTAAAGTGGAAAACTTATTTTTTTACGAAACTAATTTTGTGTTTTAGTTTGGGAGGAAGAGGAGCTATGGTTCCTTATTTATATGGCAATAATTTGAAATCTAAGTCGAAATCTAGTTAATAATTTTTAAGCAAATTTTACTATATTTTATTTATGCGACATAGTGGAAATAATTAAAAAAAAAATATTTTGTATTGGATCCCGTGTTTATGTGGCCGGCCTCCAAAATTTTGGACCTCAGTTATTTAAAATTTTTAGATACATATGTATGTATATGGATTTCGGTTTCCTGTTATGATTTAAAAAACTCTTGGTTGTATATTACAAACCATCTTCGATGATAATTTTCCATTTATAATATAAGCCGGCCTTTTTCGGCTGTGATAGTAGTAGTTAGTTTCTGGAGTGGCATCCATAAAAACTATAGTTTTAGTTTAATTTTTTAAAGTGCAAAATTTATTTTATTACGAAACTAATTTTGAGTTGTTTGCAGTTTAGAAGAGTTAATCTTATGGCAATAATTTGGTCGAATATAGTTAATAATGAATGGGGTGCCACTTAAGCAACTTTGTACCAGAGATTGATTTATTTTATGCCGCATAATTTTAGGATCATTACTTATTTTAAATTTGTAGATATGTGTACATATATGAATTTTTTTTCATAATAGGACTTGAACTTAACCCAATGTTTAATTTTATTTTCACAGAACCTGCCTAAGCCTTAGCAACTATGGACAAATGATGTTTTCACGGGAAGCCCATGTCTTCAACAGAGCTGTGCTAAAATGTAAAGTACGTTGTCACTTTCCTAAACCCAGAGAGGTGAAGCGTATTAAAGTGCATGGTTGGGATGCCCGCATGTCGACAGAGGGAGGCCGTAGAGTTTTAATGAGACGTATTTTAAAAGGACGTTTCGATTTGTCACATTAATATAAATCTTTGCTTTATAATGAAAAATAAAAACCAAATTAATTATTTTTAAAAACAAGCAAGTGTACGACTGACTTTTCTTTAATAAATTAATAATAAATTTATTTCTTACAAAAAGAAAACAAAAAAAGAAATAACTAAATTGTTTAAAAAAAGGAACTTAATTTAAGGATTTGTGTTTGCCCGTCAGAAATTTACGTGGACGATGATAGATTTGCTTAATGGCTTTAGAAGCATTGGCTGCAATTGTGTTGTAAACAAATGGAGCAGTATTTTTGACTGTGGAACCTTGATTGGTAAATAGTGATGAGGGTAAAGGCATTTCTCCTATAGCCACACAGTTGATCTCCTTCAATTGAGTATAAGGTATAGCGGGTATAAGATACAATTGCTGGACATGCAAGTCGACGGCTCTTACAACACCTGTTGGGTAAAAATGGAAATACAATTTAAGATAAATTCTGGGGGATTTAGCTGTGCACACTTACCAATGCCTAGGCATTTTAAAGGATTATTGTCTTCCTGATGATGACACAAATAGACTAGATTAGCTTCTACGGATTTAGCCAGCTGTTCCGTAGAGGCCTCAGCGGCATTAACCATAAGATTGACAATTTTTAAATTGTTTAATGAAGCGCTTTAGAAATAAATAGAATTTTTTATTGATATGGCAGAAAATTTTAAACTATTTATTTAATAACTTACCTGAGAGGCTTAATGTCTGTTAACCATTCAGCGTGTCCTTGTAGAGCTTCACTTAAGCGAGCCAGTAGCATGGCAAAACGCAAATCTTTGGCACTCATTTCCCATTCCTTTTGATAACGCGACTCTTGTTCTACAGCCGATTGCCAAACATGTAAACGATAATTTAGTTTAACATTCACGATTTCGTCAGCACTGCTTTCCAGCGAAAACATAATGCGTGGCACGTTGCTTAAAACATGGGCATGTAAAATGCAGTCAAAATTTTTAATCTCCTTCCTACTTTGTAATTGTATAACATCGGTTAAGGGCAATTCTTGAGCTATGACAGAGATGAGCTCTAAACCAAATCCTTTATTGTACCCCATGGTATTTATGAGCCAGGGCATGTCTTTATATTCTTCCTGGGCCTTGCAGTGAGCAATCAAACTGCGAACAGCGGCTATGTACTTATGGGCACACAAAGCTATGTTAGTATGCCCCACAGCATAGGATATTTCTGGTTGCAGATTAAGCATGAAACCGGGACCCAACAACGGCTGTTTAACTATTGTGCAGGATACGGTTTGAGGCACAAACACTTCTGGTTGGCCAATATCCAAATCGATTAATAAAACTTGTTGTGGCAAATGACGATTAATCAAATACCTTAGAAGAGTAGATTTTCCCACACTTTTACCACCCGTCAACATGACTCTGGATTTAGGTGTTATATTTATCTGTTGCCACTGTTGGGGCAAACGTAAACATTTTTGTTCTTGTGCAGAAGTATTAATCATACAACGCAGTAAATATTCCGTGTTATATAGAGGACGATCCACATTGATGTTATTAATGTTGGGAAAAACATTTTCATTCATGAATTTCTTAAATTGTTGTACAACTTTTTTCCTGGCCTCATTACGTTTTAGCAAAACTACAGCATCTGTTTCAGAATTATACAGATCGGAAATTGTTTTCAAATCGGCCAAAGCAAAATGTTTCTCAAAGGATTTTAGGGTTGTGTTTAAGTCTTGTTTGGACATTTTGTTGTTAACACTGGAGGGGGAAATTTCTATTACACTGCAGCCTCGGGGAGAGAAGATCTCAACTTCTGTGTTTAATTTAAGAGCATGACCATACACTTCTACTTTGCCAGCAAGTAGAGTTAAACGTACAGTACCGTATATATAAAAGGGATCTTTAAGTAGAACCGCCACCAAATTAGAATCGAAAGCATTAAAGAATTTTGTATTGTAGTCTACAAGACTTTGTGCAGTAGTAGACTTTACAATTTTAGCTGTTTGTACAGGTTTTTCTATAGATTCTTCCATAGCCTCATCTTGATTATCTAAAGATTCTTCCAAACTCTCATCTTGGTTGTCTACAGATTCTTCCATACTCTCATCTTGATGCAATATTTCAGTTACTTTTGTTGGTTCTTCTGGCCAGGTTTCCGTTTGTGTTGTATTATTTTGTGTTTCTTGTATTTCTTTAGGCTTGACGCTTAATTCCTTTTCAATATTATCTATTGATTTAAATGGCTTTTTATCTATAATGGTAGTACTTAAAATACTACTTCCAGTCTTTAAATCAACATTTTCATAAAGTTTGAGTGAAGGTATCTGTTTGATATCGTCATTTAAACTTATATCAGAGTGATCTTTGTTAGAGTCAGGTGTCTTTTTCTCACACTTATAGCCGGTAGCATCAATAACATCAACTTTGTGTTTTTTATTCCACATATCCTCATCAATGCTATAATCACTCTCACTATCATCATGACCTCTATTTAAGTACTTTTCATTGATATCTTCTGATAGCAAAGAATCAGCATCGTCCGAATTTAATTCCATATATTCACTGCCCAAACTTACATCATCCATATCATCATTTTCATACTCTTCCATTGATTCATTCTCATCTGATTGTTCTTCATCATCTTCATATTCTTCCTCTTCTTCCTCCATTTCTTCCTGTTCTTCCTCCTCGCTTTCTTCATTTGGATTGTACAATTGAAAGCCATCTTCATCGACTATTGGCACTAGTTTTGGACAATCCTCAGTTTCACTTGATGATCCTGTTGCTGGCATTGGCTTCTTTTTGTGGAATGTTTTCTCTTCGTACTTCAATTTTAACAATTCTTCTCTTTCATACGCTTTCGGCTGGTGTACCACTTTAACATTATTCTGTACCTCTAGTTCAACTATTTGAGTCTGTTCGTTATCACTGTCAAAGGATATATTATCATCGGGTTTTAAGTCGCGTTTGGTAGCAGTTCCTATAATAAGAGATTTTTTTTAAATAAACATTGAAGTACAAACGTAAAAAAGGATTTTCTGTAATAATCTACACAATTTCCAATTGTATTTCAGAAGTTTGTAATTGTATTTCAGAAAATTCCAATTGAATTTCAGAAATTAACAATTGTATTTCAGAATTTTCTAATTGTATTTCAGAAATTTCCATTTGTATTTTAGAAAATTCTAATAGCAATACAATTAGAAAATTCTGAAATATTGAAAATTTTTTGAAATTCAATTGGAATATTCTGAAACACAATTTGAAACATCTGAAATACAATTGGAAATGGTGTAGAAAAACGATTCGTAAAAAAAGTTTTGAAAAAATGTATGTAAAAATAGTTTCACTTACCTCTATGGATAATTAAATCCTCAGGAATATTTTTAGGCAACTTGTATTCATCATCATTCTCATCTTCATTGAAATCATATGACATGTTGTTATAATTTGAAGAATAATCATCATCATCATCACTGTCCATGGAATAATTGTAACTATCCTCGTCCTCCTCATAATCATTTTCATCAAAGTCAGAATATGTTTCATCTTCGTCCTCCTCCTCTTCCTCATCTGAATCATCACCATCAAAATATTCATCAAACTCGTCATCTTCATCCTCACTATCGAAATATTCCTCTTCGCTGCCAGATGCTTCATTGTGATTATATTGTTCAAGTCCTGTTTCGGAATTTTTCTTAAATTTTTGAACCTCACTATCACTAGCATTATCTTCATCATCATCACTGCTATAATTTTCCTCTTGCATCCAATAGTTATGTTCCATATCATCCTCTTCAGAGTCTGAATCAAAGTCACCACCAGGTACGCAGCCTGTTATGCCAGCAAATTCATCCTCCTCTAGTTGGGAGGATGATGAGTTAGATAACTTAGCTTTGGTTTTAATTTTCTTATTGGATGTTGTGGCTTTTTCTTTATTAGATTTTTTAGATAATTTGGGTTTTTTCTTTGATGTTGTTGGAGTTTCCTGTAGCGATTTGTTTTCAGAGGCAGCTCGTTTTTTTGCCTTTTTGTTTTGATTGCTATTAACTTTTGTCTGAGCATTTGTGGTGCAATTATTTTGCTTGAATGTTGAAGTTTGGCCAGATTTTGGAACATTTTCGCTTTGTTGTTGTTTTACACTGGCATTTTGAGATTTTGGCTGAGATTTGTTTTTAATCTCGGCAGAAGATTTTTTATTATTCTTCTTCTGAAAAATTTCAGTCACTTCCTTTTTAATTTTATTAATCGTTTTTGGACTAATAGTTTTTGCATTAGGAGACTTAGTTTGCTGCTTCGAGGGGGAGGCTTTTGTCTGAGGACTTTCACATGCTGTCTTTTTGTCTAAGGCAGCTGTTTTCTGTTGAAACTTAGCTTCTTTTGTTTTAACTTTCTTCTGCACAGAACCTTGTTGTTTTGCTGAGTTATTTAAATTTTGTTTCCCAGTTGCTGGGTTAGTTGCTTTTACAAATCCATTTTGTTTTGAAGTCTCGTCTGAGATGGCTGGACTTTTCTTTTGAGATTGTTGTTGTTTTTTTACATTCTTAGGATTTGTTTTATTATGTTTTAATTTATTAGCTGTAACTTGTTGCTCCATTTGTCCTTCAATTTGTTGATTATTACTCTGTTTATTTTTGCGCTGGCGTTTCTTTTTGCTAGACTTACCGGCTGCAGGCTCTTCTGAATTTTCTTGATTTTGAAAAAGTTTTTGCAACCTTTTTCTCAGTTTCTCTTTTTCTTGGGGAGAAGTATTTACTTGCATTTTACTCATCCTTTAAGGAATATACACGCAAATATTATGGTTTAATACAAAATTTAAATATTACTTTCAACAAGAACGTGCACGAAACGAATTGATAAACAAAAGGTAGCACATGTTACCAGAGTTGCCTGGATCTTTCTATTTATACCTTTAATTGCAACGCTGTACTTGTGATATATACATAAGCTTGTAGTTATATTACATCTTTAATTCTAATGAACAGTGTTGCCGTTTTACTATTATGTTTAGCTGCAAATTTTGATGACAAAATATTAAAATGTATTGAATTTGTTCATAAAAATGCCAAATACTCAATTAAACTTTCTGTAATTTCTTAAAATTCAATTATTCTGTTTTAAACTTGATAAAATAAAAAAAATAAGATACTTTTCTTTACTGTACTAATTATACTATATATGTGCCAAATGGTAGCAGGTACTATGGTAAATTATAATTTTCCAATGGTGAGAAAAATTTATAATTTTGCAGCGCCAAATAAATATTTATTGATAAATTTTGATAATTGTCTGGAAAATTAAAAATAAAATGACAACAAATTATTTAATTTTCAGTCTGTATTGATATATTTCCATTATTATTAAGAGTTTCCAAACTAAATGAAAATAAAATTACAAAAAAATACACAATATATTTTATTTTTATATATTTTGTTCATTTATTTAAGGTTTACTAAAATTTCTATTTATTTGTCGAAAATTTGTGAATTGAAATTTTATGCTCCTTTTATAATATTAAATTAACAAAATACTTTGCTACCGTTTGGCACACATTCTTAGTAATTAGTTCAAATTATATTATAGGCACATTTCAGTATTATTAACAAAATCCTTTTCATACGGAGTATATGATAAAATAGCATAAACTTAATTATAATGTCATATAGCATAAACTTAATGTAATGATATAAAAGTTTGCCACGGCAAATTATTAATCAGTTTTAAAAATTTGTTTTGTAATGTCATGATATCTTGCCGAAGTGGATCAACATTATTAGTTTTAATTTTTTTCCGATACTTGCCTTAATAAAAGATTTTATATAATTCCAAACAAACTTTTTATAATTGAGTTTTCTATATGTTTTTTATATATGTATGAAAATCACTTTGTTTTCTTATATTAATTTTTTATGACGACAAAAATCGCAAAATGTTCATTAATGGTTGGCAATGCCAGAATATTTTATCTATTTTTGTGGACGATTTTGCATTTTTTGAATTCCAGTGATGGGAATGTCGGTACTATTTAATATTCAAAATTACCTTTAAAATTTATTTTTTCGTTTTTTTAAAACTTACAGATAATAATAGGGTTGTGTTCATTAAAGCGATATTTAACAAATTTATTTATTTACTAGATTTAATTTACTCAAAACATAATTTAATTGTGAATAGTTTATAGACAAATAAATAGTTTATAATGAAAATTGTGACATATTATACAAACAGAAGACGTAAATTAAGACCATCGAAACAACTTGTACATATTTTAATAATTTTTTGTTTATGGCAATCTAGTTGCGCAAGTGTTTTTTTCATTTTCAAAAATAAAAATGAAGGAACAAAACAACTTGCCCTGTACAAGCAAGTCTGAACTAAAATTTGAAAAATGTTATAATTGATAACTTGGCAGCGTATAAAATGAATTCCAATTTGCCAATTGTCTAAAATTTTAATATTCAGTGATATTCTTTGAATTATTACAAATAAACTATAATAAAATGAACTTAAGCCTAATTAAAAAAATTACTTTCAAATTATATGAAAATAATAAGCATAAAAATATTAAAATTTTTGGATGTATGAGTTTTAATAATTATTCTAGTAGAGCTGGCTTTGATGATGCTTGAACTGGTAACTGATACTGGTGTAGTAAAGCTTGTTGTTAGGTAATATGAAAATAATTATGTACAAATATTAATATTAAAACTCTGAAAATTAAAAAGTGTTATTGAATTATCATTTTTATACCAACAAAATGATAGTTTTCCATCTCTGTTTAGTTCCATTTTCTGGCAACACTGCTTTGAATATACGCCATTTTCTTTTTTTCTTCGTATAACATCGGACGTAAAAATTTTGAAGGCGTTGTCATCATAATTTTTCAGTAGACTTTTGCATGAGAAGAAGAAAATCCAACATTTTTTATTTAATTTATTTAAAACAAGAAAAAAGTGCTTGAAATAGAAACAAATTGCTAAATACCTTTAAAACAAATTGGAAACTTCTCAAAATACAAACAAACGAATTTGTTATAAAACATTAACTTAGAAAAACTAACAGATTTCTTTTTCTTCGTTTTACGAAAGGAAATCAAACAAATATAAAAAATGTAGGTACCAAAGTAATAAAATCAAAAAGATTTTTACTCAATAGGAAAACAATATATCAAAAAAAAGAAGAAAAAACTCCAATTGTTTAAAATGTGAAAATAAAGATATGATTTTTTAGATTCGTGCTAAATTGGAAAAGTATATTTGTTTAAAAAAAAGTTGAGAAAAAAAGTTAAAATATGATGGTGATGATTGTGTATGTGTGTGTATTGGAGCATGTTTTTGTGTGTGTGTGTTTAATAAGAAATAAAACAACAATAAAAAAACTGAATGATTAAGGTGGAATGTATACATACGGTTTTTTGTATTTTCTTTACACTCATAAGGGTTGTGGGGAGTGCAAAAGGAAGGGCAAACTCATACACAGGGTGTTGCCTGCTTTATAGTCTTTTTTGTCGTCTTTCTTTTGGAGTGATGATTATCAAAAGAAAACTCGATAAGTTTAATTCAATCAAAATGAGATTATTCAAAGAAAATTAATCATTTATTTGTTTGTTTAAAAATAAAAACGAATTAAAAATTTACCAAAAAAATACATAACCATTACTCGATCATTGATGGGATTGATACGTTTTATTTATTTTAGTTTATTTATTTGTGGACAACTAGATGGACGGTCGATCGGATAATTGGTGTGTTTAAAAAATTCATACAATTAGAAAATAAAAATTAAAAAAAAAACAAAGAACATTAAAATATACGAAAAAAAACTTCGCCATCGTCAAGTAATACGTCAACCTTAAAACAAACACACATATTCCCATACGCACACAGCCAATCGTCAAAGTGTGTAAAGAAGAATGATGACAAAAGAGACATTTATTTGGAAATAAATTGTAAACAAAAAATTGGTTTCGCTGGACCAATCATACCCGAAACAGACAATGAAAGGGAATTAAATAAGTCACAATTAAGGAGCACTATATAACGTTTATTTTGTCTTGTCTCTTTTTTTTTTGTCATCGTCTCGAATAGGTGTCTCAACAGAGTTACCATATTAAACTGAAAACAACAACAAGAACTACGCTGTTGTGTTGTAACAAAATAAATTTTATAGAAAAATTGAAAAAAGTGCTTTAAAATATATTTTGCCAAATATAATAAATTAAAGAAAATGTCTTTATTTTCATCATGTTATCCTGACAGTGGGTGTTTTTTGTTTTTATAAAATTAAAAAAAAAATTATTAAAAATCTTTATTTATTTGTATTTTTCAGAACCAATGACGACGATCCGCAAAAAGTTGGTCATCGTTGGCGATGGTGCCTGTGGTAAAACCTGCTTATTGATTGTCTTTAGCAAAGACCAATTTCCCGAAGTTTATGTACCCACTGTATTTGAAAATTATGTGGCCGACATTGAAGTAGATGGCAAACAGGTAAGGCTACTTACTCTTATTACTACTTCAACATGTGTACATGAATATAAATTTATCAGTTTGTTTTAAATATTTCTTTGAAAGTGGGTTAATTTTATTTTTCATTATTAATTTTCTTGTGTGATAGTGGTAGTTTTTTTTTGTTTTGTTGTATGATCATTCCTGCTTTTTCTTTTTGGATCTTTGTCTCAGTTTTGTTTTTATTTGTTTTCGTTATGTTTTTGTTATTTTTTTATCTCATCCTTGTTCGCTGTTAAAATGTTGCCATACAGTTGCTTTTAAATTGGCAAGTTTACTGTTTTAATGGGGAAATTGGAGACATTGCGGATGTTATATTTTTATTGTTTTTTTGGGATACTAATACTTGAAATTTGTGTAATTAAATTGGTTAATTCTTCAAAATAGAGACAATAATTTCGTATAATTGTGAAATTGAGATTCTTTATTAAATGTCATATTGTGCTATAGAAGTAGAAATGAAAGTTTAAAGTACATACCTCTCTCTATATTTATCGATTTAATAAAATTATTTTTATTATAGACTTGTTATAAATTTATTTTTAAATTGCCTCACAAAGTAAAAATAGATATGTTATAAACTGAAATAAAAAGAGAAATTAGTAATGTCTTCGTTATATATGTATTTTGGAATTCTGTATATTGAATCCAATGATTTTGTCGTTTTACTTTCGAGTAATCAAACCATGAAAACTATTCGATTTAGAAAACAGGGGCAGGGCGAACATTTAGCGACTCAGTATTTTGTTGGATATCCCATGTTTTTTATTAATACTTCAGAGTGACCATGCATTGTACCAATCAATTAGTGAATCGTCTCCTTTGAAATGAATTTTGTCATTCTCTTATAACCGCATCTGATAAAGCTTCGTTTGAAGTATAATTGTGAGACCGTATTTTGTGATATTTTTCCTATACCTATACCTACCTAACTTGTCTAGGTATATAATTGAGTTCTGATATGAGTAGTACGATTTTTTTTTTAGAAATAAGAGTGTTTTTCGCGGGGAACGAAAGTTCAGTCTGTGGCTAGCAGTTCGAGAACTAATTTCCAATTTTAGTTTAATAATAAACTCCCGGGGAGCAATTTCTAGGAATTTCTTAAACTCTTGCTACTATTGTCTTGTCTTAGAGTAGTTTTACCAGTTTTTATTTTCTAATTTTTGAAACTATTGAATTTTTGAAAATTTATCATCACAAATAGTTTTTTATTCAATTCAACATTATTAAAATCGTTTATTTTTGTAAATCATAAATTGTCGCAAATCTTGACTCTAGACATTTTTAGTAATTAACAAAAACCTTATCGTGCGAAACAATTACAAAAATGGATTATGAAAATAAATATTAAAATAACGTTAAAACATGATGCTTTTTCCATCGTTTTCTTACATATTAAGGTAACTCACGTCACCGTTTTTTAACCTTGCGAAATGCGACCTTTTGCACAATCCATATTTCATTATCTGTCGAATAAAAATTATTTTGAAGTTCGGTGAAATTGGTGATTTTTTAAAAAAAAATTTCGTTATAGATAGTCGAGTCGATATAGCATGTCCGTCTGTCTGTCCGAAATCCCCAAATAACTTATAAACATGATTGATACATCAATATATCGGGTATAGTTCTAGTTCGGTTGCTATTTTAAATCCAGAAAAACGGCCCACAAATGTGGTATAAGCACTATATTGATTTTTTCACCACAAATTTGGTTTTTCACCAAGTTTTTTTTCTCCAACATTGTTTTCACCACTAATAATTTTTCACCAACAATTTTTTTTACCATATTTTTTTAACTAAAATTGTTTTCAATATTTATCTTTGGTGAAGGGCATTAAGATTCGACATAGCCGAATATAGCACTGTTGCTTGTTTTATAAGTGTTTTTAATCCAATTCGCATATATCACTCGATTTTTGGCTCGATTTATCTGATTTTCATTTAGGATAATCTAGACAGTATTAGTTAGGGGTTAGTTTTATCTAGAGTTGGGGTTAGGGAATTCCCGACCGGGATATTCCGGTATTTCCATTAAAATTATTGGTGGGAATTTCCGGGTAATTTAAATTTTTTCCCGGGAAAACGGGAAATTTAAAATTAATTTATAAAAAAATTGAATACATTTAAATATTTGATAAAGGGTTTGTTCCAAATTTAAAAAAATTATGGACAGCAAATGTATGAACGCCTATTTGATCACAATGTTCCCTCATCTGTTCAAAGCGATGATGATGTTTCCGAAATACAAATGGAGCAAAATTTTAAAAACTAATTAGAATATTCAATCAACATCGAAAAAGAAAACCCTAAAAATTTAAAATCAAATGCTGAAAGTCTTTTTAAGTGCGAATTAGCTTTACTTGAAGCAAGTAGCAATCGCACATTAAAGTGGGATTGTTTTTATAATGCTTTACTGTGGAAAGCTAAAGAGTTTTCTCGCTGGCTGAAAACTTTGCCAATAAAATAAGAAATCGGATGTCAAATGATTTGTTGAATGCATTATAGATATTTTGAAAACTCATTTAAACAAATTTTCTTTCTTTTTTAATGAAATAATTTTCTTGTTTACTTATTTCTTTGGTTGTAAAAAAATTTCAGAAAAATTAAATTTTTCATTCCCGTTTCCCGGGAAATAAAATTATCGGGGAAACCCCAAACCCTAGTTGTCTATAAGTATATTTGTTGTAAAGAATAAAAATAAGCAATCGTAGGATTTCGCTTATTTTAGGGATTGATTTTGATGATTTACATGGACAACATTGTTGAAAGTAAGAATATCTGTAATAGTTTTGACACAAATAAGTTAAGATATCGGGACCATCGGAAATATGTTTTCAACAAACAGACAAATAAATTTAGTGTTATGAGCCCTTTTTTGAAATACTGATAGTTCTCATATAAAAATTATATTAATTGGAAGTAGTATATCGTTACGAAAAACAATAACCAGACATTGAGAAAATAGGGCTGAGAGTAACAAACGCCATAATAAACTTATTCTATATCATAATGAAGGGTGTTAATTTTGTTGGACTTAAGAAAACACCCTACAAACTGGGGAATTAAACACATGATTATCTTTTTACGTTATTAACATTGTTATACAGATTTAAATTAAACAGAAGTAAACAAGAAATTTTCAATATTACAAAAATTTCAAGAGACATTCAATTGGTAGAGCTAGACACATAGTGACAGGCGAAGACATCGTCATCATAGCTCTAGCACTATATGTTAGTTATAACAAATACATGTATGGAAAGCACTTTCAATAAAAAATAAACATACAAAGTACAAAGAAAATTTAAAAAAAAGCACACAGAAACAACAACAATTACCACAACACACAATAAAGAAATGCGCAGACAACTTTATTCAAATGCGGTTGTTTAACTAGACATTAAATGAAATTATGAATATACTAAAGAGATCACTTACTACTACTCACAAGACCCAAACAAAAACAACAAGTAAAGGAGGGTAGGTGGTAAAAAGGGGAGGCAAACAGCTGGAGAAGAGACGTTTTTGCGAGGGGCTTCTTTTTAATGTATGCATGTAGTAAAAGTACATACAAAAGAGAGGAGCCTACTACACTCATATTTAATAAGGTGGTGTGATGCACTTATAAATTAACTATGATTATTCAAAATTTATTTAAGTTTTTTAAGTTCTATGAAAATTATTCTTAATTTTACCCTACACCTTTTCTAAGTATGATTTCACTAGGTTAAAAATGTCTTTGTTTGGTATTTGTTTTTGTTAAAACAATTGAGTCATAACTAATTTCTATTAACTTTATCAAAAATTAAACAAACCGCATAAATTTCCCCCTCTAACACACAAATGAACAACAACAGCTGGTTGATCTTTTTTACTATATGTAGTAGTAT